>NC_074706.1:5370774-5588274 GCF_029448725.1 Salvelinus fontinalis | reverse complement strand
TGTCTGGAGGTTAAATAACACTGTGTAGTGTACTGTAGGTGTCTGGAGGTTAAATAACATTGTGTAGTGTACTGTAGGTGTCTGGAGGTTAAATAACATTGTGTAGTGTACTGTAGATGTCTGGAGGTTAAATAACACTGTGTAGTGTACTGTAGGTGTCTGGAGGTTAAATAACACTGTGTAGTGTACTGTAGGTGTCTGGAGGTTAAATAACATTGTGTAGTGTACTGTAGATGTCTGGAGGTTAAATAACACTGTGTAGTGTACTGTAGGTGTCTGGAGGTTAAATAACAGGTTGTGTAGTGTACTGTAGGTGTCTGGAGGTTAAATAACATGTTGTGTAGTGTACTGTAGGTGTCTGGAGGTTAAATAACAGGTTGTGTAGTGTACTGTAGGTGTCTGGAGGTTAAATAACAGGTTGTGTAGTGTACTGTAGGTGTCTGGAGGTTAAATAACAGGTTGTGTAGTGTACTGTAGGTGTCTGGAGGTTAAATAACAGGTTGTGTAGTGTACTGTAGGTGTCTGGAGGTTAAATAACATGTTGTGTAGTGTACTGTAGGTGTCTGGAGGTTAAATAACAGGTTGTGTAGTGTACTGTAGGTGTCTGGAGGTTAAATAACAGGTTGTGTAGTGTACTGTAGGTGTCTGGAGGTTAAATAACATGTTGTGTAGTGTACTGTAGGTGTCTGGAGGTTAAATAACAGGTTGTGTAGTGTACTGTAGGTGTCTGGAGGTTAAATAACATGTTGTGTAGTGTACTGTAGGTGTCTGGAGGTTAAATAACAGGTTGTGTAGTGTACTGTAGGTGTCTGGAGGTTAAATAACAGGTTGTGTAGTGTACTGTAGGTGTCTGGAGGTTAAATAACATTGTGTAGTGTACTGTAGGTGTCTGGAGGTTATATAACATTGTGTAGTGTACTGTACGTGTCTGGAGGTTAAATAACACTGTGTAGTGTACTGTAGGTGTCTGGAGGTTAAATAACAGGTTGTGTAGTGTACTGTAGGTGTCTGGAGGTTAAATAACACTGTGTAGTGTACTGTAGGTGTCTGGAGGTTAAATAACCTTGTGTAGTGTACTGTAGGTGTCTGGAGGTTAAATAACACTGTGTAGTGTACTGTAGGTGTCTGGAGGTTAAATAACACTGTGTAGTGTACTGTAGGTGTCTGGAGGTTAAATAACACTGTGTAGTGTACTGTAGGTGTCTGGAGGTTAAATAACACTGTGTAGTGTACTGTAGGTGTCTGGAGGTTAAATAACATTGTGTAGTGTACTGTAGGTGTCTGGAGGTTAAATAACATTGTGTAGTGTACTGTAGGTGTCTGGAGGTTAAATAACATTGTGTAGTGTACTGTAGATGTCTGGAGGTTAAATAACACTGTGTAGTGTACTGTAGGTGTCTGGAGGTTAAATAACACTGTGTAGTGTACTGTAGGTGTCTGGAGGTTAAATAACACTGTGTAGTGTACTGTAGGTGTCTGGAGGTTAAATAACACTGTGTAGTGTACTGTAGGTGTCTGGAGGTTAAATAACATTGTGTAGTGTACTGTAGGTGTCTGGAGGTTAAATAACATTGTGTAGTGTACTGTAGGTGTCTGGAGGTTAAATAACATTGTGTAGTGTACTGTAGGTGTCTGGAGGTTAAATAACATTGTGTAGTGTACTGTAGGTGTCTGGAGGTTAAATAACATTGTGTAGTGTACTGTAGGTGTCTGGAGGTTAAATAACATTGTGTAGTGTACTGTTGGTGTCTGGAGGTTAAATAACACTGTGTAGTGTACTGTAGGTGTCTGGAGGTTAAATAACACTGTGTAGTGTACTGTAGGTGTCTGGAGGTTAAATAACATTGTGTAGTGTACTGTAGGTGTCTGGAGGTTAAATAACACTGTGTAGTGTACTGTAGGTGTCTGGAGGTTAAATAACACTGTGTAGTGTACTGTAGATGTCTGGAGGTTAAATAACACTGTGTAGTGTACTGTAGGTGTCTGGAGGTTAAATAACAGGTTGTGTAGTGTACTGTAGGTGTCTGGAGGTTAAATAACACTGTGTAGTGTACTGTAGGTGTCTGGAGGTTAAATAACACTGTGTAGTGTACTGTAGGTGTCTGGAGGTTAAATAACACTGTGTAGTGTACTGTAGGTGTCTGGAGGTTAAATAACATTGTGTAGTGTACTGTAGGTGTCTGGAGGTTAAATAACACTGTGTAGTGTACTGTAGGTGTCTGGAGGTTAAATAACATTGTGTAGTGTACTGTAGGTGTCTGGAGGTTAAATAACATTGTGTAGTGTACTGTAGATGTCTGGAGGTTAAATAACACTGTGTAGTGTACTGTAGGTGTCTGGAGGTTAAATAACACTGTGTAGTGTACTGTAGGTGTCTGGAGGTTAAATAACATTGTGTAGTGTACTGTAGATGTCTGGAGGTTAAATAACACTGTGTAGTGTACTGTAGGTGTCTGGAGGTTAAATAACAGGTTGTGTAGTGTACTGTAGGTGTCTGGAGGTTAAATAACATGTTGTGTAGTGTACTGTAGGTGTCTGGAGGTTAAATAACAGGTTGTGTAGTGTACTGTAGGTGTCTGGAGGTTAAATAACAGGTTGTGTAGTGTACTGTAGGTGTCTGGAGGTTAAATAACAGGTTGTGTAGTGTACTGTAGGTGTCTGGAGGTTAAATAACAGGTTGTGTAGTGTACTGTAGGTGTCTGGAGGTTAAATAACATGTTGTGTAGTGTACTGTAGGTGTCTGGAGGTTAAATAACAGGTTGTGTAGTGTACTGTAGGTGTCTGGAGGTTAAATAACAGGTTGTGTAGTGTACTGTAGGTGTCTGGAGGTTAAATAACATGTTGTGTAGTGTACTGTAGGTGTCTGGAGGTTAAATAACAGGTTGTGTAGTGTACTGTAGGTGTCTGGAGGTTAAATAACATGTTGTGTAGTGTACTGTAGGTGTCTGGAGGTTAAATAACAGGTTGTGTAGTGTACTGTAGGTGTCTGGAGGTTAAATAACAGGTTGTGTAGTGTACTGTAGGTGTCTGGAGGTTAAATAACATTGTGTAGTGTACTGTAGGTGTCTGGAGGTTATATAACATTGTGTAGTGTACTGTACGTGTCTGGAGGTTAAATAACACTGTGTAGTGTACTGTAGGTGTCTGGAGGTTAAATAACAGGTTGTGTAGTGTACTGTAGGTGTCTGGAGGTTAAATAACACTGTGTAGTGTACTGTAGGTGTCTGGAGGTTAAATAACCTTGTGTAGTGTACTGTAGGTGTCTGGAGGTTAAATAACACTGTGTAGTGTACTGTAGGTGTCTGGAGGTTATATAACATTGTGTAGTGTACTGTAGGTGTCTGGAGGTTAAATAACATTGTGTAGTGTACTGTAGGTGTCTGGAGGTTAAATAACATTGTGTAGTGTACTGTAGGTGTCTGGAGGTTAAATAACATTGTGTAGTGTACTGTAGGTGTCTGGAGGTTAAATAACAGGTTGTGTAGTGTACTGTAGGTGTCTGGAGGTTAAATAACATTGTGTAGTGTACCTGCGGAAGGGAGGGAAGCCACACAGCAGGATGTAAGTGATGACCCCAGTTGCCCAGATATCCACCTTCAGACCATAACTGAGGGGAGAGAGAGACAGAAAATACATGGAGAAAGAGCAGAGAGCAGAGGGGGAGAGAGAGCAGAGAGAGAAAGCAGAGCAAGAAAGACAGAGAGGGAAAGATAGAGGCAGAGAGAAAGAGAGAGAAATATGAACAAAGTGTTGTTTAACATCAGTGTGGGTTTCCCCTTCAGCGCGCTAGTCACTAGAATGTCGGATGCTATTGATTCAGGTGCAGGTTCCCTGAGTTGGCAGTAACTCACCCAGCCTCAGCAATGATCTCAGGGGCCACGTAGGTGGGGGTTCCACACACGGTGTGCAGGGGCCCCTCAACCACAGTGGCCAGACCAAAGTCCCCCAGCTTCAGAGACTTAGTGCCGTCAAGGTACTCACACACCTAAGGGACAGACACACAAAACATAGTTACCAACTCATGTCACCTCAATTCAAAAGGCATTGAGCATTTCATATGCAAATCTCATATGCAAATACTTTAGCATGCCATATGAAAATCTCAAATCCATCAGTCGTGGCCAACAGTTTTGAGAATGACACAAATATTAATTTCCACAAAGTTTGCTGCTTCAGTGTCTTTAGATATTTTTGTCAGATGTTACTATGGAATACTGAAGTATAATTACAAGCATTTCATAAGTGTCAAATGCTTTTATTGACAATTACATGAAGTTGATGCAAAGAGTCAATATTTGCAGTGTTGACCCTTCTTTTTCAAGACATCTGCAATCCGCCCTGGCATGCTGTCAATTAACTTCTGGGCCACATCCTGACTGATGACAGCCCATTCTTGCATAATCAATGCTTGGAGTTTGTCAGAATTTGTAGGTTTTTGTTTGTCCACCCGCCTCTTGAGGATTGACCACAAATTCTCAATGGGATTAAGGTCTGGGGAGTTTCCTGGCCATGGACCCAAAATATCGATGTTTTGTTCCCCGAGCCAATTATGGCAAGGTGCTCCATCATGCTGAAAAAGGGATTGTTCGTCACCAAACTGTTCCTGGATGGTTGGGAGAAGTTGCTCTCGGAGGATGTGTTGGTACCATTCTTTATTCATGGCTGTGTTCTTAGGCAAAATTGTGAGTAAGCCCACTCCCTTGGCTGAGAAGCAATCCCACACATGAATGGTCTCAGGATGCTTTACTGTTGGCATGGACACAGGACTGATGGTAGCGCTCACCTTGTCTTCACCGGACAAGCTTTTTTTCCGGATGCCCCAAACAATCAGAAAGGGGATTCAGAGAAAATTACTTTACCTCAGTCCTCAGCAGTCCAATCCCGGTACCTTCTGCAGAATATCAGTCTGTCCCTGATGTTTTTCCTGGAGATAAGTGGCTTCTTTGCTGGCCTTCTTGACACCAGGCCATCCTCCAAAAGTCTTCGCCTCACTGTGCGAGCAAGCTCTGTACTGGTGGTGCCCCGATCCCGCAGCTGAATCAACTTTAGGAGACGGTCCTGGCGCTTGCTGGACTTTCTTGGGAGCCCTGAAGCCTTCTTCACAACAATTGAACCACTCTCCTTGAAGTTCTCGATGATCCGATAAATGGTTGATTTAGGTGCAATCTTACTTACTGGCAGCAATATCCTTGCCTGTGAAGCACTTTCTGTGCAAAGCAATGATGACGGAACGTGTTTCCTTGCAGTTAACCATGAATGACAGAGGAAGAACAATGATTCCAAGCACCACCCTCCTTTTGAAGCTTCCAGTCTGTTATTCGAACTCAATCAGTATGACAGAGTGATCTTCAGCCTTGTCCTCGTCAACACTCACACCCGTGTTAACGAGAGAATCACTGACATGATGTCAGCTGGTCCTTTTGTGGCAGGGCTGAAATGCAGTGGAAATGGTTTTGGGGGATTCAGTTCATTTGCATGGCAAAGAGGGACTTTGTAATTTATTGCAGTTCATCTGATCACTCTTCATAACATTCTAGAGTATATGCAAATTGCCATCATACAAACTGAGGCAGCAGACTTCGTGAACATTTATATTTGTGTCATTCTCAAAACTTTTGGCCACGACTGTACACTTACACTACCTTTCAAAAAGTTTGGGGTCACTTAGAAATGTTCTTGTTTTGAAAGAAAAGCACATTTTTCGTCCATTAAAATAACATCAAATTGATCAGAAATACAGTGTAGACATTGTTAATGTTTTAAATGACTATTGTAGCTGGAAACGGCAGATTTTTTATAGAATATCTACATAGGCGTACAGAGGCCCATCATCAGCAATCCATTATCGCTAATCCAAGGCTAATTGATCATTAGAAAACCCTTTTGCAATTATGTTAGCACAGCTTAAAACTGTTGTTCTTATTAAAGAAGCAATAAAACTGGCCTTCTTTAGACTAATTGAATATCTGGAGCATCAGCATTTTTGGGTTCGATTACAGACTCAACATGGCCAGAAACAAAGAACTTTCTTCTGAAACTCGTCAGTCTATTCTTGTCCTGAGAAATGAAGGCTATTCCATGCGAGAAATTGCCAAGAAACTGAAGATCTCTGTAACGGCTGTCCTCCTCTTCTTCATCCGAAGAGGAGCAGGGATTGAACCAAGGCGCAGTGGAGTTTGAATACATAATGAATTTATTGACAAGACGAAAAAACACGAACTTGACTATACACTAACAAAACAAATAAACGGTGTAGAACAGATCTGACCGACGGACTCACATAACACACGAGAACGCACGAACAGGGAAAAGCCTACACATAAATGATACTTGACAAACAAACCGAAACCAGTCCCGTGTGGCGCAACGACATACACAAACACAGGAGACAATCACCCACAACGAACACTGTGACAACGCCTACCTAAATATGACTCTTAATTAGAGGAACGCCAAACACCTGCCTCTAATTAAGAGCCATACCAGGCAACCCAAAACCAACACAGAAACAGAAAACATAGAATGCCCACCCAACCTCACGTCCTGACCAACTAACACACATAACAACTAACATAAATAGGTCAGGAACGTGACATTACCCCCCCCACAAGGTGCGAACTCCGGACGCACCAGCACAAAGTCTAGGGGAGGGTCTGGGTGGGCATCTAACCACGGTGGTGGCTCAGGCTCCGGGCGAGGTCCCCACCCCACCATAATCCATCCTAGCTTCCTCCCTCTAAGAATGTCCACCCTCTTTTTACCCCCACAAAATCCTCTTAATAACCTCACTAATAAGGACAGCACCGGGACAGAGAGATAAATCAAGACAGAGGGATAGATAAGAATATAGAGGTAGATCAAGATAGAGGGGCAACTCCGGACTGAAAGGCAGCTCCGGACAGAGAGACAGCTCTGGACTGATGGGCAGTTCTGGGTATCTAGCCGTTTCAGGCTGAAGGGCAGCTCATGGCTGACTGACGAATCTCGACGCTCATGGCTGGCTGACGGCTCTCGACGCTCATGGCAGGCTGACGGCTCTCGACGCTCATGGCAGGCTGACGGCTCTCGACGCTCATGGCAGGCTGACGGCTCTCGACGCTCATGGCAGGCTGACGGCTCTCGACGCTCATGGCAGGCTGACGGCTCTCGACGCTCATGGCAGGCTGACGGCTCTCGACGCTCATGGCGCTCTGACGGCTCTGGCTGCTCATGGCGCTCTGACGGCTCTGGCTGCTCATGGCTCTCTGACGGCTCTGGCTGCTCATGGCTCGCTGGCGGCTCTGGCAGATCCTGTCTGGTTGGCGGCTCTGGCAGATCCTGTCTGGTTGGCGGCTCTGGCAGATCCTGTCTGGTTGGCGGCTCTGGCAGATCCTGTCTGGTTGGCGGCTCTGGCAGATCCTGTCTGGTTGGCGGCTCTGGCAGATCCTGTCTGGCTGACGGCTCTAGCGGCTCCTGTCTGGCTGACGGCTCTAGCGGCTCCTGTCTGGCGGATGGCTCTGTAGGCTCATGGCAGACGGGCGGCTTTGCAGGCTCATGGCAGACGGGCGGCTTTGCAGGCTCATGGCAGACGGATGGCTCAGACGGCGCTGGGGAGACGGATGGCTCAGACGGCGCTGGGGAGACGGATGGCTCAGATGGCGCTGGGGAGACGGATGGCTCAGATGGCGCTGGGGAGACGGATGGCTCAGATGGCGCTGGGGAGACGGATGGCTCAGATGGCGCTGGGGAGACGGATGGCTCTGGCCGGATATGGTGCACTGTAGACCTGGTGCGTGGTGCCGGAACTGGAGGCACCGTGCTAATGATAAGCACCTTCCTACTAGTGCGGGGAGCAGGGACAGGGCACACTGTATTCTCAAAGCCCACTCTATAACTGATGCGTGGTACCGGCACTGGTGACGCCGGGCTGAGGACAAGCACATCAGGATTAGTAGGGGGAGAAGATACAGTTTGTACAGGGCTCTGGAGACGCACTGGTAGCTTAGTGCGTGGGCCCGGAACTGGAGGCACCGGGCTAGATACACGCACTACAGGGAGAGTGCGTGGAGGAGGAACAGGGCTCAGGATACGCACTGGTAGCCTAGTGCGTAGTGTAGACACTGTAGGTACTAGGCTGGGGCGGGGAGGTGGTGCCGGAAATACCGGACCGTGGAGGCGTACTGGCACTCTTGAGCATTGAACCCGCCCAACCTTACCTGGTTGAATGCTCCCGGTCGCCCGACCAGTGCGGGGAGGTGGAATAACCCGCACCGGCCTATGTAGGCGAACCGGGGAAACCATGCGTAAGGCCGGTGCCATGTATGCCGGCCCGAGGAGACGCACTGGAGACCAGACGCGTTGAGCCGGCCTCATGACACCTGGCTCAATACTCAATCTAGCCCTACCAGTGCGGGGAGGTGGAATAACCCGCACTGGGCTATGCACTCGTACAGGAGACACCGTGCGCTCTACTGCGTAACACGGCGCCTGCCCGTACTCCCGCTCTCCACGGTAAGCCTGGGAAGTGGGCGTAGGTCTCCTACCTGCCCTTGGCCCACTACCTCTTAGCCCCCCCCCCCCAAGACATTTTTGGGAATTACTTACGGGCTTTCTTGGCTTCCGTGCCAGACGCGTTCCCTCATAGCTCCGGTTCCTCTCTCCGGTAGCCTCTGCTCTCCTCCGTGCCTCCAGCTCAGCTTTGGGACGGCGATATTCTCCCTGCTGTGCCCATGGACCTCTCCCGTCCAATATTTCCTCCCAAGTCCAGAAATCCTTGTTGCCCTGTCGAGCTTTCCCTTGCCTCCTCAAACCACCGCTCCTGGGCTTTAGCTGCCTCCCTCTCTTCCTGAGAACGGCGATTTTCTCCTGCCTTAGCCCAGGGACCTTCTCCATTCATTATCTGCTCCCAAGTCCAGAAATCCTTGTTTTCCCGTCCCTTTCTCCGTCGACTCCGCTGCTTGGCTCTGGAGTGGTGGGTGATTCTGTAACGGCTGTCCTCCTCTTCTTCATCCGAAGAGGAGCAGGGATTGAACCAAGGCGCAGTGGAGTTTGAATACATAATGAATTTATTGACAAGACGAAAAAACACGAACTTGACTATACACTAACAAAACAAATAAACGGTGTAGAACAGATCTGACCGACGGACTCACATAACACACGAGAACGCACGAACAGGGAAAAGCCTACACATAAATGATACTTGACAAACAAACCGAAACCAGTCCCGTGTGGCGCAACGACATACACAAACACAGGAGACAATCACCCACAACGAACACTGTGACAACGCCTACCTAAATATGACTCTTAATTAGAGGAACGCCAAACACCTGCCTCTAATTAAGAGCCATACCAGGCAACCCAAAACCAACACAGAAACAGAAAACATAGAATGCCCACCCAACCTCACGTCCTGACCAACTAACACACATAACAACTAACATAAATAGGTCAGGAACGTGACAATCTCGTGCAACGCTGTGTACAACTCCCTTCACAGAACAGCGCAAACTGGCTCTAACCAGAATAGAAAGAGGAGTAGGAGGCCTCGGTGGACAACTGAGCAAGAGGACAAGTATATTAGAGTGTCTAGTTTGAGAAACAGACGCCCCACAAGTCCTCAACTGGCAGCTTCATTAAATAGTACCCGCAAAACACCAGGTCTCAACGTCAACAGTGAAGATGCGACTCCGGGATGCTGAAGAAAGAAGAAAGTTCTTTGTTTCTGGCCATTTTGAGTCTGTAATCGAACCCACAAATACTGATGCTCCAAATACTCAACTAGTCTAAAGAAGGCCAGTTTTATTGCTTCTTTAAATCAGAACAACAGTTTATAGCTGTGCTAACATAATTGCAAAAGGGTTTTCTAATGATCAACTACTCTTTTAAAATGATGAATTTAGCAATTAGGATTAGCGAACACAGGAGTGATGGTTGCTGATAATGGGCCTCCGTACGCCTATTCAGATATTCCAATAAAAATCAGCCGATTCCAGCTACAATAGTCATTTACAACATTAACAATGTGTACGCTGTATATCTGATCAATTTGATGTTATTTAATGGACACATTTTTTTGCTTCTCTTTCAAAAACAAGGACATTTCTAAGCGACCCCTAACTTTTGAAAGGTAGTGTATGTCTCGGCCACTCTGGTGGAACTGTGTCACAACAATTCTGACATATTGTTGTTAGGTACTCTAACTACTCTATGTCAATTCAACAACATATGATCTTACTGTCTACAGTGTAGCTGGCTACCCCCGTCTTCAGTGTGCTACCCCCGTCTTCAGTGTGGTCCCTCACTACTCACCAGCAGGTTCTCAGGCTTGATGTCTCTGTGTACTATGTTCATGCTGTGAAGGTACTTCAGGGCTCCAGCCAGGTTAAACACCATGACACTGGCATCTCTCTCTGTGTACTTAGTGGAGGACGTGATGGCATCAAACAGGTCGCCACCCTGCAGGATATGGACACATTAGACACATTCATGTTGAATTAAGTACTTCCCTGAATGATAAGGTATCTAAAATATTGTGCAAAATGAAGTGCAAAATACTGCTGTAGTGGTCAGTAGTGTTTGACTAGATACTGTAGTGGTTGACTAGATATTGTAGAAGTCAGTAGTGGTTGACTAGATACTGTAGTGGTCAGTAGTGGTTCACTAGATACTGTAGTGGTTGACTAGATACTGTAGTGGTCAGTAGTGTTTGACAAGATACTGTAGTGGTTGACTAGATACTGCAGAGTTCAGTAGTGGTTGACTAGATACTGTAGAAGTCAGTAGTGGTTCACTAGATACTGTAGTGGTTGACTAGATACTGTAGTGGTTGACTAGATACTGTAGTGGTTGACTAGATACTGTAGAGGTCAGTAGTGTTTGACTAGATACTGTAGTGGTTGACTAGATACTGTAGTGGTTGACTAGATACTGTAGTGGTTGACTAGATACTGTAGTGGTTGACTAGATACTGTAGTGGTTGACTAGATACTGTAGAGGTCAGTAGTGTTTGACTAGATACTGTAGTGGTTGACTAGATACTGTAGTGGTTGACTAGATACTGTAGTGGTTGACTAGATACTGTAGAGGTCAGTAGTGGTTGACTAGATACTGTAGTGGTTGACTAGATACTGTAGTGGTTGACTAGATACTGTATTGGTTGACTAGATACTGTAGTGGTTGACTAGATACTGTAGTGGTTGACTAGATACTGTAGTGGTTGACTAGATACTGTAGAGGTCAGTAGTGGTTGACTAGATACTGTTGTGGTCAGTAGTGGTTGACTAGATACTGTAGTGGTTGACTAGATACTGTAGTGGTTGACTAGATACTGTAGTGGTTGACTAGATACTGTAGTGGTTGACTAGATACTGTAGTGGTTGACTAGATACTGTAGTGGTTGACTAGATACTGTAGTGGTTGACTAGATACTGTAGAGGTCAGTAGTGGTTGACTAGATACTGTTGTGGTCAGTAGTGGTTGACTAGATACTGTAGTGGTTGACTAGATACTGTAGTGGTTGACTAGATACTGTAGAAGTCAGTAGTGGTTGACTAGATACTGTAGTGGTTGACTAGATACTGTAGTGGTTGACTAGATACTGTAGAGGTCAGTAGTGGTTGACTAGATACTGTAGTGGTCAGTAGTGGTTGACTAGATACTGTAGTGGTTGACTAGATACTGTAGAGGTCAGTAGTGGTTGACTAGATACTGTAGTGGTCAGTAGTGGTTGACTAGATACTGTTGTGGTCAGTAGTGGTTGTCTAGATACTGTAGAGTTCAGTAGTGGTTGACTAGATACTGTAGAGGTCAGTAGTGGTTGACTAGATACTGTAGAGGTCAGTAGTGGTTGACTAGATACTGTAGTGGTTGACTAGATACTGTAGTGGTCAGTAGTGGTTGACTAGATACTGTAGAAGTCAGTAGTGGTTGACTAGATACTGTAGAGGTCAGTAGTGGTTGACTAGATACTGTAGAGGTCAGTAGTGGTTGACTAGATACTGTAGACGTCAGTAGTGGTTGACTAGATACTGTAGAAGTCAGTAGTGGTTGACTAGATACTGTAGAGGTCAGTAGTGGTTGACTAGATACTGTAGAAGTCAGTAGTGGTTGACTAGATACTGTAGAAGTCAGTAGTGGTTGACTAGATACTGTAGTGGTTGACTAGATACTGTAGAGGTCAGTAGTGGTTGACTAGATACTGTAATGGTTGACTAGATACTGTAGAGGTCAGTAGAGGTTGACTAGATACTGTAGAGGTCAGTAGTGGTTGACTAGATACTGTAGAGGTCAGTAGTGGTTGACTAGATACTGTAGTGGTTGACTAGATACTGTAGAGGTCAGTAGAGGTTGACTAGATACTGTAGAGGTCAGTAGTGGTTGACTAGATACTGTAGAGGTCAGTAGTGGTTGACTAGATACTGTAATGGTCAGAAGAGGTTGACTAGATACTGTAGTGGTCACTAGTGGTTGACTAGATACTGTAGTGGTTGACTAGATACTGTAGTGGTTGACTAGATACTGTAGTGGTTGACTAGATACTGTAGAGGTCAGTAGTGGTTGACTAGATACTGTAGTGGCCAGTAGTGGTTGACTAGATACTGTAGAGGTCAGTAGTGGTTGACTAGATACTGTAGAGGTCAGTAGTGGTTGACTAGATACTGTAGAGGTCAGTAGAGGTTGACTAGATACTGTAGAGGTCAGTAGTGGTTGACTAGATACTGTAGTGGTTGACTAGATACTGTAGAAGTCAGTAGAGGTTGACTAGATACTGTAGAGGTCAGTAGTGGTTGACTAGATACTGTAGAGGTCAGTAGTGGTTGACTAGATACTGTAGTGGTTGACTAGATAATGTAGAAGTCAGTAGAGGTTGACTAGATACTGTAATGGTCAGTAGAGGTTGACTAGATACTGTAGTGGTCACTAGTGGTTGACTAGATACTGTAATGGTCACTAGTGGTTGACTAGATACTGTAGTGGTTGACTAGATACTGTGGAGGTCACTAGTGGTTGACTAGATACTGTAGTGGTTGACTAGATACTGTAGAGGTCAGTAGTGGTTGACTAGATACTGTAGTGGTTGACTAGATACTGTAGAGGTCAGTAGTGGTTGACTAGATACTGTAGAGGTCAGTAGTGGTTGACTAGATACTGTAGTGGTTGACTAGATACTGTAGTGGTTGACTAGATACTGTAGAGGTCAGTAGTGGTTGACTAGATACTGTAGTGGTCACTAGTGGTTGACTAGATACTGTAGTGGTTGACTAGATACTGTAGAGGTCAGTAGTGGTTGACTAGATACTGTAGTGGTTGACTAGATACTGTAGTGGTCACTAGTGGTTGACTAGATACTGTAGTGGTTGACTAGATACTGTAGTGGTCACTAGTGGTTGACTAGATACTGTAGTGGTTGACTAGATACTGTAGAGGTCAGTAGTGGTTGACTAGATACTGTAGTGGTTGACTAGATACTGTAGAGGTCAGTAGTGGTTGACTAGATACTGTAGTGGTCAGTAGTGGTTGACTAGATACTGTAGTGGTTGACTAGATACTGTAGTGGTCAGTAGTGGTTGACTAGATACTGTAGTGGTCAGTAGTGGTTGACTAGATACTGTAGAGGTCAGTAGTGGTTGACTAGATACTGTAGTGGTTGACTAGATACTGTAGTGGTCACTAGTGGTTGACTAGATACTGTAGTGGTTGACTAGATACTGTAATGGTTGACTAGATACTGTAGTGGTCATTGGTGGTTGACTAGATACTGTAGAGGTCAGTAGTGGTTGACTAGATACTGTAGTGGTCAGTAGTGGTTGACTAGATACTGTAGTGGTTGACTAGATACTGTAGTGGTCAGTAGTGGTTGACTAGATACTGTAGTGGTCAGTAGTGGTTGACTAGATACAGTAGAGGTCAGTAGTGGTTGACTAGATACTGTAGTGGTCAGTAGTGGTTGACTAGATACTGTAGTGGTCAGTAGTGGTTGACTAGATACTGTAGAGGTCAGTAGTGGTTGACTAGATACTGTAGTGGTCAGTAGTGGTTGACTAGATACTGTAGTGGTCAGTAGTGGTTGACTAGATACTGTAGAGGTCAGTAGTGGTTGACTAGATACTGTAGTGGTTGACTAGATACTGTAGAGGTCAGTAGTGGTTGACTAGATACTGTAGTGGTCAGTAGTGGCTGACTAGATAATGTAGAAGTCAGTAGTGGTTGACTAGATACTGTAGAGGTCAGTAGTGGTTGACTAGATACTGTAGTGGTTGACTAGATACTGTAGAGGTCAGTAGTGGTTGACTAGATACTGTAGAAGTCAGTAGTGGTTCACTAGATACTGTAGTGGTCAGTAGTGGTTGACTAGATACTGTAGTGGTCAGTAGTGGTTGACTAGATACTGTAGAGGTCAGTAGTGGTTGACTAGATACTGTAGAGATCAGTAGTGGTTGACTAGATACTGTAGTGGTCAGTAGTGGTTGACTAGATACTGTAGTGGTCAGTAGTGGTTGACTAGATACTGTAGTGGTCAGTAGTGGTTGACTAGATACAGTAGAGGTCAGTAGTGGTTGACTAGATACTGTAGTGGTTGACTAGATACTGTAGAGGTCAGTAGTGGTTGACTAGATACTGTAGTGGTCAGTAGTGGTTGACTAGATACAGTAGTGGTTGACTAGATACTGTAGAGGTCAGTAGTGGTTCACTAGATACTGTAGAGATCAGTAGTGGTTGACTAGATACTGTAGTGGTCAGTAGTGGTTGACTAGATACTGTAGTGGTCACTAGTGGTTGACTAGATACTGTAGTGGTCAGTAGTGGTTGACTAGATACTGTAGTGGTTGACTAGATACTGTAGTGGTTGACTAGATACTGTAGTGGTCAGTAGTGGTTCACTAGATACTGTAGAGATCAGTAGTGGTTGACTAGATACTGTAGTGGTCAGTAGTGGTTGACTAGATACAGTAGAGGTCAGTAGTGGTTGACTACATTTACATTTACATTACATTTAAGTCATTTAGCAGACGCTCTTATCCAGAGCGACTTACAAATTGGTGCATTCACCTTATGATATCCAGTGGAACAACCACTTTACAATAGTGCATCTAACTCTTTTAAGGGAGGGGGGGGGGGGTGTTAGAAGGATTACTTTATCCTATCCTAGGTATTCCTTAAAGAGGTGGGGTTTCAGGTGTCTCCGGAAGGTGGTGATTGACTCCGCTGACCTGGCGTCGTGAGGGAGTTTGTTCCACCATTGGGGTGCCAGAGCAGCGAACAGTTTTGACTGGGCTGAGCGGGAACTGTACTTCCTCAGAGGTAGGGAGGCGAGCAGGCCAGAGGTGGATCAACGCAGTGCCCTTGTTTGGGTGTAGGGCCTGATCAGAGCCTGAAGGTACGGAGGTGCCGTTCCCCTCACAGCTCCGTAGGCAAGCACCATGGTCTTGTAGCGGATGCGAGCTTCAACTGGAAGCCAGTGGAGAGAGCGGAGGAGCGGGGTGACGTGAGAGAACTTGGGAAAGTTGAACACCAGACGGGCTGCGGCGTTCTGGATGAGTTGTAGGGGTTTAATGGCACAGGCAGGGAGCCCAGCCAACAGCGAGTTGCAGTAATCCAGACGGGAGATGACAAGTGCCTGGATTAGGACCTGCGCCGCTTCCTGCGTGAGGCAGGGTCGTACTCTGCGAATGTTGTAGAGCATGAACCTACAGGAACGGGTCACCGCCTTGATGTTAGTTGAGAACGACAGGGTGTTGTCCAGGATCACGCCAAGGTTCTTAGCACTCTGGGAGGAGGACACAATGGAGTTGTCAACCGTGATGGCGAGATCATGGAACGGGCAGTCCTTCCCCGGGAGGAAGAGCAGCTCCGTCTTGCCGAGGTTCAGCTTGAGGTGGTGATCCGTCATCCACACTGATATGTCTGCCAGACATGCAGAGATGCGATTCACCACCTGGTTATCAGAGGGGGGAAAGGAGAAGATTAATTGTGTGTCGTCTGCATAGCAATGATAGGAGAGACCATGTGAGGATATGACAGAGCCAAGTGACTTGGTGTATAGCGAGAATAGGAGAGGGCCTACAACAGAGCCCTGGGGGACACCAGTGGTGAGAGCACGTGGTGCGGAGACAGATTCTCGCCACGCCACCTGGTAGGAGCGACCTGTCAGGTAGGACGCAATCCAAGCGTGGGCCGCGCCGGAGATGCCCAGCTCGGAGAGGGTGGAGAGGAGGATCTGATGGTTCACAGTATCAAAGGCAGCCGATAGGTCTAGAAGGATGAGAGCAGAGGAGAGAGAGTTAGCTTTAGCAGTGCGGAGCGCCTCCGTGACACAGAGAACAGCAGTCTCAGTTGAATGACTAGTCTTGAAACCTGACTGATTTGGATCAAGAAGGTCATTCTGAGAGAGAGATAGCAGGAGAGCTGGCCAAGGACGGCACGTTCAAGAGTTTTGGAGAGAAAAGAAAGAAGGGATACTGGTCTGTAGTTGTTGACATCGGAGGGATCGAGTGTAGGTTTTTTCAGAAGGGGTGCAACTCTCGCTCTCTTGAAGACGGAAGGGACGTAGCCAGCGGTCAAGGATGAGTTGATGAGCGAGATGAGGTAAGGGAGAAGGTCTCCGGAAATGGTCTGGAGAAGAGAGGAGGGGATAGGGTCAAGCGGGCAGGTTGTTGGGCGGCCGGCCGTCACAAGACGCGAGATTTCATCTGGAGAGAGAGGGGAGAAAGAGGTCAAAGCACAGGTTAGGGCAGTGTGAGCAGAACCAGCGGTGTCGTTTGACTTAGCAAACGAGGATCGGATGTCGTCGACCTTCTTTTCAAAATGGTTGACGAAGTCATCAGCAGAGAGGGAGGAGGGGGGAGGAGGGGGAGGAGGATTCAGGAGGGAGGAGAAGGTGGCAAAGAGCTTCCTAGGGTTAGAGGCAGATGCTTGGAATTTAGAGTGGTAGAAATTGGCTTTAGCAGCAGAGACAGAAGAGGAGAATGTAGAGAGGAGGGAGTGAAAGGATGCCAGGTCCGCAGGGAGGCGAGTTTTCCTCCATTTCCGCTCGGCTGCCCGGAGCCCTGTTCTGTGAGCTCGCAATGAGTCGTCGAGCCACGGAGCAGGAGGGGAGGACCGAGCCGGCCTGGAGGATAGGGGACATAGAGAGTCAAAGGATGCAGAAAGGGAGGAGAGGAGGGTTGAGGAGGCAGAATCAGGAGATAGGTTGGAGAAGGTTTGAGCAGAGGGAAGAGATGATAGGATGGAAGAGGAGAGAGTAGCGGGGGAGAGAGAGCGAAGGTTGGGACGGCGCGATACCATCCGAGTAGGGGCAGTGTGGGAAGTGTTGGATGAGAGCGAGAGGGAAAAGGATACAAGGTAGTGGTCGGAGACTTGGAGGGGAGTTGCAATGAGATTAGTGGAAGAACAGCATCTAGTAAAGATGAGGTCAAGCGTATTGCCTGCCTTGTGAGTAGGGGGGGAAGGTGAGAGGGTGAGGTCAAAAGAGGAGAGGAGTGGAAAGAAGGAGGCAGAGAGGAATGAGTCATAGGAAGACATGGGGAGGTTAAAGTCACCCAGAACTGTGAGAGGTGAGCCATCCTCAGGAAAGGAACTTATCAGAGCGTCAAGCTCATTGATGAACTCTCCAAGGGAACCTGGAGGGCGATAAATGATAAGGATGTTAAGCTTGAAAGGGCTGGTAACTGTGACAGCATGGAATTCAAAGGAGGCGATAGACAGATGGGTCAGGGGAGAAAGAGAGAATGTCCACTTGGGAGAGATGAGGATCCCAGTGCCACCACCCCGCTGACCAGAAGCTCTCGGGGTGTGCGAGAACACGTGGGCAGACGAAGAGAGAGCAGTAGGAGTAGCAGTGTTATCTGTGGTGAGCCATGTTTCCGTCAGTGCCAAGAAGTCGAGGGACTGGAGGGACGCATAGGCTGAGATGAGCTCTGCCTTGTTGGCCGCGGATCGGCAGTTCCAGAGGCTACCGGAGACCTGGAACTCCACGTGGGTCGTGCGCACTGGGACCACCAGGTTAGAGTAGCAGCGGCCACGCGGTGTGAAGCGTTTGTATGGTCTGTGCAGAGAGGAGAGAACAGGGATAGACAGACACATAGTTGACAGGCTACAGAAGAGGCTACGCTAATGCAAAGGAGATTGGAATGACAAGTGGACTACACGTCTCGAATGTTCAGAAAGTTAAGCTTACGTTGCAAAAAATCTTATTGACTAAAATGATATAGTACTGCTGGCTGGTGAAATAGGCTAGCTAGCAGTGGCTGCGTTGTTGACTTTGTTTGAAAGTGTAGCTGGCTAGGTAACCTCTAACTGGCTAGGTAACCTTGACAATTACTCTAGACTACACAATTATCTTGGATACAAAGACGGCTATGTAGCCTGCTAAGATCAAACAAATCAAACTGTTGTACTGTAATGAAATGAAATGTTATACTACCTGTGGAGCAAAGCGGAATGCAACTACTCGCTCCAACCCGGAAGTGCGTATAGTAGAGGGAGAGGCAATAGAAGTGTTGTTTCTTGTATTATTGTCTTTTGTGTCTTTAGAGGACTGCTTCACCTTAATGTCCCTTTTCCCCCCTTTCCCTTTTCTTCTGTCCTTATTTTGTCCCACTTTGTCCCTTCTTTGTCCCTTCTTCTCTTCTGCCAACTAGACACTCCTTGTTAGCTAGCTAGCTTCTTCCAGGAATGTCCCTAGCAACTGCCTAGCAACAGGTAAACAACTTAGCTAGCTAAGAAAACGATATAATTTTATGAAAAAATTGTTACTTTTTCAAAAGCCTTTCTTCTTTGTTTGCTGCTTGTTTGGTCTCCTATTCAGTTTGCAGTTTTCTTTTGATTTTTTTCGATGTACTTTACTCTAAAAAAACATTTAAATTTCAATATTTGTAGGAGCTCATCTTTTCAGCTGCTGCTGCTTAATTTGGAACTCCGGAACAACGACTAGATACTGTAGTGGTTGACTAGATACTGTAGAGGTCAGTAGTGGTTCACTAGATACTGTAGAGATCAGTAGTGGTTGACTAGATACTGTAGTGGTCAGTAGTGGTTGACTAGATACTGTAGTGGTCACTAGTGGTTGACTAGATACTGTAGTGGTTGACTAGATACTGTAGTGGTTGACTAGATACTGTAGTGGTCAGTAGTGGTTGACTAGATACTGTAGTGGTCACTAGTGGTTGACTAGATACTGTAGTGGTTGACTAGATACTGTAGTGGTTGACTAGATACTGTAGTGGTTGACTAGATACTGTAGTGGTTGACTAGATACTGTAGTGGTTGACTAGATACTGTAGAGGTCAGTAGTGGTTGACTAGATACTGTAGAGGTCAGTAGTGGTTGACTAGATACTGTAATGGTCAGTAGAGGTTGACTAGATACTGTAGAGGTCAGTAGTGGTTGACTAGATACTGTAGTGGTCACTAGTGGTTGACTAGATACTGTAGTGGTCACTAGTGGTTGACTAGATACTGTAGTGGTTGACTAGATACTGTAGTGGTTGACTAGATACTGTAGAGGTCAGTAGTGGTTGACTAGATACTGTAGAGGTCAGTAGTGGTTGACTAGATACTGTAGTGGTCACTAGTGGTTGACTAGATACTGTAGTGGTCACTAGTGGTTGACTAGATACTGTAGTGGTCACTAGTGGTTGACTAGATACTGTAGTGGTCACTAGTGGTTGACTAGATACTGTAGTGGTTGACTAGATACTGTAGAGGTCAGTAGTGGTTGACTAGATACTGTTGTGGTCAGTAGTGGCTGACTAGATACTGTTGTGGTCAGTAGTGGCTGACTAGATACTGTAGAGTTCAGTAGTGGTTGACTAGATACTGTAGTGGTCAGTAGTGGTTGACTAGATACTGTAGTGGTCAGTAGTGGTTGACTAGATACTGTAGAGGTCAGTAGCAGTTGACTAGATACTGTAGAGGTCAGTAGTGGTTGACTAGATACTGTAGAGGTCAGTAGTGGTTGACTAGATACTGTAGTGGTTGACTAGATACTGTAGTGGTCACTAGTGGTTGACTAGATACTGTAGTGGTTGACTAGATACTGTAGAGGTCAGTAGTGGTTGACTAGATACTGTAGTGGTTGACTAGATACTGTAGAGGTCAGTAGTGGTTGACTAGATACTGTAGAGGTCAGTAGTGGTTGACTAGATACTGTAGAGGTCAGTAGTGGTTGACTAGATACTGTAGAGGTCAGTAGTGGTTGACTAGATACTGTAGAGGTCAGTAGTGGTTGACTAGATACTATAGAGTTAAGTAGTGGTTGACTAGATACTGTAGAGGTCAGTAGTGGTTGACTAGATACTGTAGAGGTCAGTAGTGGTTGACTAGATACTGTAGAGGTCAGTAGTGGTTGACTAGATACTGTAGTGGTCAGTAGTGGTTGACTAGATACTGTAGAGGTCAGTAGTGGTTGACTAGATACTGTAGTGGTTGACTAGATACTGTAGAGGTCAGTAGTGGTTGACTAGATACTGTAGAGGTCAGTAGTGGTTGACTAGATACTGTAGAGGTCAGTAGTGGTTGACTAGATACTGTAGTGGTTGACTAGATACTGTAGAAGTCAGTAGTGGTTGACTAGATACTGTAGTGGTTGACTAGATACTGTAGTGGTTGACTAGATACTGTAGAGGTCAGTAGAGGTTGACTAGATACTGTAGAGGTCAGTAGTGGTTGACTAGATACTGTAGTGGTTGACTAGATACTGTAGAGGTCAGTAGTGGTTGACTAGATACTGTAGAAGTCAGTAGTGGTTGACTAGATACTGTAGAAGTCAGTAGTGGTTGACTAGATACTGTAGAAGTCAGTAGTGGTTGACTAGATACTGTAGAGTTCAGTAGTGGTTGACTAGATACTGTAGAAGTCAGTAGTGGTTGATTAGATACTGTAGAGGTCAGTAGTGGTTGACTAGATACTGTAGAGGTCAGTAGTGGTTGACTAGATACTGTAGAGGTCAGTAGTGGTTGACTAGATACTGTAGAGGTCAGTAGTGGTTGACTAGATACTGTAGAGTTCTGTAGTGGTTGACTAGATACTGTAGAGGTCAGTAGTGGTTGACTAGATACTGTAGAGTTCAGTAGTGGTTGACTAGATACTGTAGAGTTCAGTAGTGGTTGACTAGATACTGTAGAAGTCAGTAGTGGTTGACTAGATACTGTAGAGGTCAGTAGTGGTTGACTAGATACTGTAGAAGTCAGTAGTGGTTGACTAGATACTGTAGAAGTCAGTAGTGGTTGACTAGATACTGTAGAGGTCAGTAGTGGTTGACTAGATACTGTAGAGTTCAGTAGTGGTTGACTAGATACTGTAGTGGTCAGTAGTGGTTGACTAGATACTGTAGAGGTCAGTAGTGGTTGACTAGATACTGTAGTGGTTGACTAGATACTGTAGAGGTCAGTAGTGGTTGACTAGACACTGTAGTGGTCAGTAGTGGTTGACTAGATACTGTAGAGGTCAGTAGTGGTTGACTAGATACTGTAGTGGTTGACTAGATACTGTAGAAGTCAGTAGTGGTTGACTAGATACTGTAGAGGTCAGTAGTGGTTGACTAGATACTGTAGAGGTCAGTAGTGGTTGACTAGATACTGTAGTGGTTGACTAGATACTGTAGAGGTCAGTAGTGGTTGACTAGATACTGTAGAAGTCAGTAGTGGTTGACTAGATACTGTAGACGTCAGTAGTGGTTGACTAGATACTGTAGACGTCAGTAGTGGTTGACTAGATACTGTAGAAGTCAGTAGTGGTTGACTAGATACTGTAGAGGTCAGTAGTGGTTGACTAGATACTGTAGAGTTCAGTAGTGGTTGACTAGATACTGTAGAAGTCAGTAGTGGTTGACTAGATACTGTAGAGTTCAGTAGTGGTTGACTAGATACTGTAGAGGTCAGTAGTGGTTGACTAGATACTGTAGAGGTCAGTAGTGGTTGACTAGATACTGTAGTGGTCAGTAGTGGTTGACTAGATACTGTAAAAGTCAGTAGTGGTTGACTAGATACTGTAGTGGTTGACTAGATACTGTAGAGGTCAGTAGAGGTTGACTAGATACTGTAGAGGTCAGTAGTGGTTGACTAGATACTGTAGTGGTTGACTAGATACTGTAGTGGTCAGTAGTGGTTGACTAGATAATGTAGAAGTCAGTAGTGGTTGACTAGATACTGTAGAAGTCAGTAGTGGTTGACTAGATACTGTAGAGTTCAGTAGTGATTGACTAGATACTGTAGAAGTCAGTAGTGGTTGACTAGATACTGTAGAGGTCAGTAGTGGTTGACTAGATACTGTAGAGGTCAGTAGTGGTTGACTAGATACTGTAGAGGTCAGTAGTGGTTGACTAGATACTGTAGAGTTTTGTAGTGGTTGACTAGATACTGTAGAAGTCAGTAGTGGTTGACTAGATACTGTAGAGGTCAGTAGTGGTTGACTAGATACTGTAGAGTTCAGTAGTGGTTGACTAGATACTGTAGAAGTCAGTAGTGGTTGACTAGATACTGTAGAGGTCAGTAGTGGTTGACTAGATACTGTAGAGGTCAGTAGTGGTTGACTAGATACTGTAGAAGTCAGTAGTGGTTGACTAGATACTGTAGAGGTCAGTAGTGGTTGACTAGATACTGTAGAGTTCAGTAGTGGTTGACTAGATACTGTAGTGGTCAGTAGTGGTTGACTAGATACTGTAGAGGTCAGTAGTGGTTGACTAGATACTGTAGTGGTTGACTAGATACTGTAGAGGTCAGTAGTGGTTGACGAGATACTGTAGTGGTCAGTAGTGGTTGACTAGATACTGTAGAGGTCAGTAGTGGTTGACTAGATACTGTAGTGGTCAGTAGTGGTTGACTAGATACTGTAGTGGTTGACAAGATACTGTAGTGGTCAGTAGAGTTTGACTAGATACTGTAGAGATCAGTAGTGGTTGACTAGATACTGTAGAGGTCAGTAGTGGTTGACTAGATACTGTAGTGGTTGACTAGATACTGTAGAGGTCAGTAGTGGTTGACTAGATACTGTAGTGGTTGACTAGATACTGTAGAAGTCAGTAGTGGTTGACTAGATACTGTAGAGGTCAGTAGTGGTTGACTAGATACTTTAGAGGTCAGTAGTGGTTGACTAGATACTTTAGAGGTCAGTAGTGGTTGACTAGATACTGTAGAAGTCAGTAGTGGTTGACTAGATACTGTAGAAGTCAGTAGTGGTTGACTAGATACTTTAGAGGTCAGTAGTGGTTGACTAGATACTGTAGAGGTCAGTAGTGGTTGACTAGATACTGTAGTGGTCAGTAGTGGTTGACTAGATACTGTAGTGGTCAGTAGTGGTTGACTAGATACTGTAGTGGTCAGTAGTGGTTGACTAGATACTGTAGAGGTCAGTAGTGGTTGACTAGATACTGTAGTGGTTGACTAGATACTGTAGAGGTCAGTAGTGGTTGACTAGATACTGTAGTGGTCAGTAGTGGTTGACTAGATACTGTAGAGGTCAGTAGTGGTTGACTAGATACTGTAGAGGTCAGTAGTGGTTGACTAGATACTGTAGTGGTTGACTAGATACTGTAGAGGTCAGTAGTGGTTGACTAGATACTGTAGTGGTCAGTAGTGGTTGACTAGAAACTGTAGAGGTCAGTAGTGGTTGACTAGATACTGTAGAGGTCAGTAGTGGTTGACTAGATACTGTAGTGGTTGACTAGATACTGTAAAGGTCAGTAGTGGTTGACTAGATACTGTAGAAGTCAGTAGTGGTTGACTAGATACTGTAGAGGTCAGTAGTGGTTGACTAGATACTGTAGAGGTCAGTAGTGGTTGACTAGATACTGTAGAGGTCAGTAGTGGTTGACTAGATACTGTAGTGGTCAGTAGTGGTTGACTAGATACTGTAGTGGTCAGTAGTGGTTGACTAGATACTGTAGTGGTTGACTAGATACTGTAGAGGTCAGTAGTGGTTGACTAGATACTGTAGTGATCAGTAGTGGTTGACTAGATACTGTAGAGGTCAGTAGTGGTTGACTAGATACTGTAGAGGTCAGTAGTGGTTGACTAGATACTGTAGTGGTTGACTAGATACTGTAGTGGTTGACTAGATACTGTAGAGGTCAGTAGTGGTTGACTAGATACTGTAGTGGTTGACTAGATACTGTAGTGTTTGACTAGATACTGTAGTGTTTGACTAGATACTGTAGTGGTTGACTAGATACTGTAGAAGTCAGTAGTGGTTGACTAGATACTGTAGAAGTCAGTAGTGGTTGACTAGATACTGTAGAGTTCAGTAGTGGTTGACTAGATACTGTAGAGTTCAGTAGTGGTTGACTAGATACTGTAGAGGTCAGTAGTGGTTGACTAGATACTGTAGAGGTCAGTAGTGGTTGACTAGATACTGTAGTGGTCAGTAGTGGTTGACTAGATACTGTAAAAGTCAGTAGTGGTTGACTAGATACTGTAGTGGTTGACTAGATACTGTAGAGGTCAGTAGAGGTTGACTAGATACTGTAGAGGTCAGTAGTGGTTGACTAGATACTGTAGTGGTTGACTAGATACTGTAGTGGTCAGTAGTGGTTGACTAGATAATGTAGAAGTCAGTAGTGGTTGACTAGATACTGTAGAAGTCAGTAGTGGTTGACTAGATACTGTAGAGTTCAGTAGTGGTTGACTAGATACTGTAGAAGTCAGTAGTGGTTGACTAGATACTGTAGAGGTCAGTAGTGGTTGACTAGATACGGTAGAGGTCAGTAGTGGTTGACTAGATACTGTAGAGGTCAGTAGTGGTTGACTAGATACTGTAGAGTTTTGTAGTGGTTGACTAGATACTGTAGAAGTCAGTAGTGGTTGACTAGATACTGTAGAGGTCAGTAGTGGTTGACTAGATACTGTAGAGTTCAGTAGTGGTTGACTAGATACTGTAGAAGTCAGTAGTGGTTGACTAGATACTGTAGAGGTCAGTAGTGGTTGACTAGATACTGTAGAGGTCAGTAGTGGTTGACTAGATACTGTAGAAGTCAGTAGTGGTTGACTAGATACTGTAGAGGTCAGTAGTGGTTGACGAGATACTGTAGTGGTCAGTAGTGGTTGACTAGATACTGTAGAGGTCAGTAGTGGTTGACTAGATACTGTAGTGGTCAGTAGTGGTTGACTAGATACTGTAGTGGTTGACAAGATACTGTAGTGGTCAGTAGAGTTTGACTAGATACTGTAGAGGTCAGTAGTGGTTGACTAGATACTGTAGAGGTCAGTAGTGGTTGACTAGATACTGTAGTGGTTGACTAGATACTGTAGAGGTCAGTAGTGGTTGACTAGATACTGTAGTGGTTGACTAGATACTGTAGAAGTCAGTAGTGGTTGACTAGATACTGTAGAGGTCAGTAGTGGTTGACTAGATACTTTAGAGGTCAGTAGTGGTTGACTAGATACTTTAGAGGTCAGTAGTGGTTGACTAGATACTGTAGAAGTCAGTAGTGGTTGACTAGATACTGTAGAAGTCAGTAGTGGTTGACTAGATACTGTAGAGGTCAGTAGTGGTTGACTAGATACTGTAGAGGTCAGTAGTGGTTGACTAGATACTGTAGTGGTCAGTAGTGGTTGACTAGATACTGTAGTGGTCAGTAGTGGTTGACTAGATACTGTAGTGGTTGACTAGATACTGTAGAGGTCAGTAGTGGTTGACTAGATACTGTAGTGGTCAGTAGTGGTTGACTAGATACTGTAGAGGTCAGTAGTGGTTGACTAGATACTGTAGAGGTCAGTAGTGGTTGACTAGATACTGTAGTGGTCAGTAGTGGTTGACTAGATACTGTAGTGGTCAGTAGTGGTTGACTAGATACTGTAGTGGTTGACTAGATACTGTAGAGGTCAGTAGTGGTTGACTAGATACTGTAGTGGTCAGTAGTGGTTGACTAGATACTGTAGAGGTCAGTAGTGGTTGACTAGATACTGTAGTGGTTGACTAGATACTGTAGAGGTCAGTAGTGGTTGACTAGATACTGTAGTGGTCAGTAGTGGTTGACTAGATACTGTAGAGGTCAGTAGTGGTTGACTAGATACTGTAGAGGTCAGTAGTGGTTGACTAGATACTGTAGAGGTCAGTAGTGGTTGACTAGATACTGTAGTGGTTGACTAGATACTGTAAAGGTCAGTAGTGGTTGACTAGATACTGTAGAAGTCAGTAGTGGTTGACTAGATACTGTAGAGGTCAGTAGTGGTTGACTAGATACTGTAGAGGTCAGTAGTGGTTGACTAGATACTGTAGAGGTCAGTAGTGGTTGACTAGATACTGTAGTGGTCAGTAGTGGTTGACTAGATACTGTAGTGGTCAGTAGTGGTTGACTAGATACTGTAGTGGTTGACTAGATACTGTAGAGGTCAGTAGTGGTTGACTAGATACTGTAGTGATCAGTAGTGGTTGACTAGATACTGTAGAGGTCAGTAGTGGTTGACTAGATACTGTAGAGGTCAGTAGTGGTTGACTAGATACTGTAGTGGTTGACTAGATACTGTAGTGGTTGACTAGATACTGTAGAGGTCAGTAGTGGTTGACTAGATACTGTAGTGGTTGACTAGATACTGTAGTGTTTGACTAGATACTGTAGTGGTTGACTAGATACTGTAGAAGTCAGTAGTGGTTGACTAGATACTGTAGTGGTTGACTAGATACTGTAGTGGTCAGTAGTGGTTGACTAGATACTGTAGAAGTCAGTAGTGGTTGACTAGATACTGTAGTGGTTGACTAGATACTGTAGAGGTCAGTAGTGGTTGACTAGATACTGTAGTGGTTGACTAGATACTGTAGAGGTCAGTAGTGGTTGACTAGATACTGTAGAAGTCAGTAGTGGTTGACTAGATACTGTCGAGGTCAGTAGTGGTTGACTAGATACTGTAGTGGTTGACTAGATACTGTAGTGGTCAGTAGTGGTTGACTAGATACTGTAGAAGTCAGTAGTGGTTGACTAGATACTGTAGTGGTTGACTAGATACTGTAGAGGTCAGTAGTGGTTGACTAGATACTGTAGTGGTTGACTAGATACTGTAGAGGTCAGTAGTGGTTGACTAGATACTGTAGAAGTCAGTAGTGGTTGACTAGATACTGTAGAGGTCAGTAGTGGTTGACTAGATACTGTAGAAGTCAGTAGTGGTTGACTAGATACTGTAGAGTTCAGTAGTGGTTGACTAGATACTGTAGTGGTCAGTAGTGGTTGACTAGATACTGTAGTGGTTGACTAGATACTGTAGAGGTCAGTAGTGGTTGACTAGATACTGTAGAGTTCAGTAGTGGTTGACTAGATACTGTAGAGTTCAGTAGTGGTTGACTAGATACTGTAGAGGTCAGTAGTGGTTGACTAGATACTGTAGTGGTTGACTAGATACTGTAGAGGTCAGTAGTGGTTGACTAGATACTGTAGAGGTCAGTAGTGGTTGACTAGATACTGTAGAAGTCAGTAGTGGTTGACTAGATACTGTAGAGTTCAGTAGTGGTTGACTAGATACTGTAGAGGTCAGTAGTGGTTGACTAGATACTGTAGAGGTCAGTAGTGGTTGACTAGATACTGTAGAAGTCAGTAGTGGTTGACTAGATACCGTAGAGGTCAGTAGTGGTTGACTAGATACCGTAGAGGTCAGTAGTGGTTGACTAGATACTGTAGAGGTCAGTAGTGGTTGACTAGATACTGTAGAGGTCAGTAGTGGTTGACTAGATACTGTAGTGGTCAGTAGTGGTTGACTAGATACTGTAGAGGTCAGTAGTGGTTGACTAGATACTGTAGTGGTTGACTAGATACTGTAGAGGTCAGTAGTGGTTGACTAGATACTGTAGTGGTCAGTAGTGGTTGACTAGATACTGTAGAGGTCAGTAGTGGTTGACTAGATACTGTAGAGGTCAGTAGTGGTTGACTAGATACTGTAGTGGTTGACTAGATACTGTAGAGGTCAGTAGTGGTTGACTAGATACTGTAGTGGTCAGTAGTGGTTGACTAGATACTGTAGAGGTCAGTAGTGGTTGACTAGATACTGTAGAGGTCAGTAGTGGTTGACTAGATACTGTAGTGGTTGACTAGATACTGTAGAGGTCAGTAGTGGTTGACTAGATACTGTAGAAGTCAGTAGTGGTTGACTAGATACTGTAGAGATCAGTAGTGGTTGACTAGATACTGTAGAGGTCAGTAGTGGTTGACTAGATACTGTAGAGGTCAGTAGTGGTTGACTAGATACTGTAGTGGTCAGTAGTGGTTGACTAGATACTGTAGTGGTCAGTAGTGGTTGACTAGATACTGTAGTGGTTGACTAGATACTGTAGAGGTCAGTAGTGGTTGACTAGATACTGTAGTGATCAGTAGTGGTTGACTAGATACTGTAGAGGTCAGTAGTGGTTGACTAGATACTGTAGAGGTCAGTAGTGGTTGACTAGATACTGTAGTGGTTGACTAGATACTGTAGTGGTTGACTAGATACTGTAGAGGTCAGTAGTGGTTGACTAGATACTGTAGTGGTTGACTAGATACTGTAGTGTTTGACTAGATACTGTAGTGGTTGACTAGATACTGTAGTGGTCAGTAGTGGTTGACTAGATACTGTAGAAGTCAGTAGTGGTTGACTAGATACTGTAGTGGTTGACTAGATACTGTAGAGGTCAGTAGTGGTTGACTAGATACTGTAGTGGTTGACTAGATACTGTAGAGGTCAGTAGTGGTTGACTAGATACTGTAGAAGTCAGTAGTGGTTGACTAGATACTGTAGAGGTCAGTAGTGGTTGACTAGATACTGTAGAAGTCAGTAGTGGTTGACTAGATACTGTAGAGTTCAGTAGTGGTTGACTAGATACTGTAGTGGTCAGTAGTGGTTGACTAGATACTGTAGTGGTTGACTAGATACTGTAGAGGTCAGTAGTGGTTGACTAGATACTGTAGAGTTCAGTAGTGGTTGACTAGATACTGTAGAGTTCAGTAGTGGTTGACTAGATACTGTAGAGGTCAGTAGTGGTTGACTAGATACTGTAGTGGTTGACTAGATACTGTAGAGGTCAGTAGTGGTTGACTAGATACTGTAGAGTTCAGTAGTGGTTGACTAGATACTGTAGAAGTCAGTAGTGGTTGACTAGATACTGTAGAGTTCAGTAGTGGTTGACTAGATACTGTAGAGGTCAGTAGTGGTTGACTAGATACTGTAGAGGTCAGTAGTGGTTGACTAGATACTGTAGAAGTCAGTAGTGGTTGACTAGATACTGTAGAGGTCAGTAGTGGTTGACTAGATACCGTAGAGGTCAGTAGTGGTTGACTAGATACTGTAGAGGTCAGTAGTGGTTGACTAGATACTGTAGAGGTCAGTAGTGGTTGACTAGATACTGTAGTGGTCAGTAGTGGTTGACTAGATACTGTAGAGGTCAGTAGTGGTTGACTAGATACTGTAGTGGTTGACTAGATACTGTAGAGGTCAGTAGTGGTTGACTAGATACTGTAGTGGTCAGTAGTGGTTGACTAGATACTGTAGAGGTCAGTAGTGGTTGACTAGATACTGTAGTGGTTGACTAGATACTGTAGTGGTTGACTAGATACTGTAGTGGTTGACTAGATACTGTAGAGGTCAGTAGTGGTTGACTAGATACTGTAGTGGTTGACTAGATACTGTAGTGTTTGACTAGATACTGTAGTGTTTGACTAGATACTGTAGTGGTTGACTAGATACTGTAGAAGTCAGTAGTGGTTGACTAGATACTGTAGTGGTTGACTAGATACTGTAGTGGTCAGTAGTGGTTGACTAGATACTGTAGAAGTCAGTAGTGGTTGACTAGATACTGTAGTGGTTGACTAGATACTGTAGAGGTCAGTAGTGGTTGACTAGATACTGTAGTGGTTGACTAGATACTGTAGAGGTCAGTAGTGGTTGACTAGATACTGTAGAAGTCAGTAGTGGTTGACTAGATACTGTAGTGGTTGACTAGATACTGTAGAGGTCAGTAGTGGTTGACTAGATACTGTAGAGGTCAGTAGTGGTTGACTAGATACTGTAGTGGTTGACTAGATACTGTAGAGGTCAGTAGTGGTTGACTAGATACTGTAGTGGTTGACTAGATACGGTAGAGGTCAGTAGTGGTTGACTAGATACTGTAGAGGTCAGTAGTGGTTGACTAGATACTGTAGAGTTCAGTAGTGGTTGACTAGATACTGTAGAAGTCAGTAGTGGTTGACTAGATACTGTAGAAGTCAGTAGTGGTTGACTAGATACTGTAGAGGTCAGTAGTGGTTGACTAGATACTGTAGAAGTCAGTAGTGGTTGACTAGATACTGTAGAAGTCAGTAGTGGTTGACTAGATACTGTAGTGGTCAGTAGTGGTTGACTAGATACTGTAGAAGTCAGTAGTGGTTGACTAGATACTGTAGAGTTCAGTAGTGGTTGACTAGATACTGTAGAAGTCAGTAGTGGTTGACTAGATACTGTAGAGGTCAGTAGTGGTTGACTAGATACTGTAGAGGTCAGTAGTGGTTGAGTAGATACTGTAGAGGTCAGTAGTGGTTGACTAGATACTGTAGAGTTTTGTAGTGGTTGACTAGATACTGTAGAAGTCAGTAGTGGTTGACTAGATACTGTAGAGGTCAGTAGTGGTTGACTAGATACTGTAGAGTTCAGTAGTGGTTGACTAGATACTGTAGAAGTCAGTAGTGGTTGACTAGATACTGTAGAGGTCAGTAGTGGTTGACTAGATACTGTAGAGTTCAGTAGTGGTTGACTAGATACTGTAGTGGTCAGTAGTGGTTGACTAGATACTGTAGAGGTCAGTAGTGGTTGACTAGATACTGTAGTGGTTGACTAGATACTGTAGAGGTCAGTAGTGGTTGACGAGATACTGTAGTGGTCAGTAGTGGTTGACTAGATACTGTAGAGGTCAGTAGTAGTTGACTAGATACTGTAGTGGTCAGTAGTGGTTGACTAGATACTGTAGTGGTTGACAAGATACTGTAGTGGTCAGTAGAGTTTGACTAGATACTGTAGAGATCAGTAGTGGTTGACTAGATACTGTAGAGGTCAGTAGTGGTTGACTAGATACTGTAGTGGTTGACTAGATACTGTAGAGGTCAGTAGTGGTTGACTAGATACTGTAGTGGTTGACTAGATACTGTAGAAGTCAGTAGTGGTTGACTAGATACTGTAGAGGTCAGTAGTGGTTGACTAGATACTTTAGAGGTCAGTAGTGGTTGACTAGATACTTTAGAGGTCAGTAGTGGTTGACTAGATACTGTAGAAGTCAGTAGTGGTTGACTAGATACTGTAGAAGTCAGTAGTGGTTGACTAGATACTTTAGAGGTCAGTAGTGGTTGACTAGATACTGTAGAGGTCAGTAGTGGTTGACTAGATACTGTAGAGGTCAGTAGTGGTTGACTAGATACTGTAGTGGTCAGTAGTGGTTGACTAGATACTGTAGTGGTCAGTAGTGGTTGACTAGATACTGTAGAGGTCAGTAGTGGTTGACTAGATACTGTAGTGGTTGACTAGATACTGTAGAGGTCAGTAGTGGTTGACTAGATACTGTAGTGGTCAGTAGTGGTTGACTAGATACTGTAGAGGTCAGTAGTGGTTGACTAGATACTGTAGAGGTCAGTAGTGGTTGACTAGATACTGTAGTGGTTGACTAGATACTGTAGAGGTCAGTAGTGGTTGACTAGATACTGTAGTGGTCAGTAGTGGTTGACTAGATACTGTAGAGGTCAGTAGTGGTTGACTAGATACTGTAGAGGTCAGTAGTGGTTGACTAGATACTGTAGTGGTTGACTAGATACTGTAGAGGTCAGTAGTGGTTGACTAGATACTGTAGAAGTCAGTAGTGGTTGACTAGATACTGTAGAGGTCAGTAGTGGTTGACTAGATACTGTAGAGGTCAGTAGTGGTTGACTAGATACTGTAGAGGTCAGTACTGGTTGACTAGATACTGTAGTGGTCAGTAGTGGTTGACTAGATACTGTAGTGGTCAGTAGTGGTTGACTAGATACTGTAGTGGTTGACTAGATACTGTAGAGGTCAGTAGTGGTTGACTAGATACTGTAGTGATCAGTAGTGGTTGACTAGATACTGTAGACGTCAGTAGTGGTTGACTAGATACTGTAGAGGTCAGTAGTGGTTGACTAGATACTGTAGTGGTTGACTAGATACTGTAGTGGTTGACAAGATACTGTAGAGGTCAGTAGTGGTTGACTAGATACTGTAGTGGTTGACTAGATACTGTAGTGGTTGACTAGATACTGTAGTGGTTGACTAGATACTGTAGAAGTCAGTAGTGGTTGACTAGATACTGTAGTGGTTGACTAGATACTGTAGTGGTCAGTAGTGGTTGACTAGATACTGTAGAAGTCAGTAGTGGTTGACTAGATACTGTAGTGGTTGACTAGATACTGTAGAGGTCAGTAGTGGTTGACTAGATACTGTAGTGGTTGACTAGATACTGTAGAGGTCAGTAGTGGTTGACTAGATACTGTAGAAGTCAGTAGTGGTTGACTAGATACTGTAGAGGTCAGTAGTGGTTGACTAGATACTGTAGTGGTTGACTAGATACTGTAGTGGTCAGTAGTGGTTGACTAGATACTGTAGAAGTCAGTAGTGGTTGACTAGATACTGTAGTGGTTGACTAGATACTGTAGAGGTCAGTAGTGGTTGACTAGATACTGTAGTGGTTGACTAGATACTGTAGAGGTCAGTAGTGGTTGACTAGATACTGTAGAAGTCAGTAGTGGTTGACTAGATACTGTAGAGGTCAGTAGTGGTTGACTAGATACTGTAGAAGTCAGTAGTGGTTGACTAGATACTGTAGAGTTCAGTAGTGGTTGACTAGATACTGTAGTGGTCAGTAGTGGTTGACTAGATACTGTAGTGGTTGACTAGATACTGTAGAGGTCAGTAGTGGTTGACTAGATACTGTAGAGTTCAGTAGTGGTTGACTAGATACTGTAGAGTTCAGTAGTGGTTGACTAGATACTGTAGAGGTCAGTAGTGGTTGACTAGATACTGTAGTGGTTGACTAGATACTGTAGAGGTCAGTAGTGGTTGACTAGATACTGTAGAGGTCAGTAGTGGTTGACTAGATACTGTAGAAGTCAGTAGTGGTTGACTAGATACTGTAGAGTTCAGTAGTGGTTGACTAGATACTGTAGAGGTCAGTAGGGGTTGACTAGATACTGTAGAGGTCAGTAGTGGTTGACTAGATACTGTAGAAGTCAGTAGTGGTTGACTAGATACCGTAGAGGTCAGTAGTGGTTGACTAGATACCGTAGAGGTCAGTAGTGGTTGACTAGATACTGTAGAGGTCAGTAGTGGTTGACTAGATACTGTAGAGGTCAGTAGTGGTTGACTAGATACTGTAGTGGTCAGTAGTGGTTGACTAGATACTATAGAGGTCAGTAGTGGTTGACTAGATACTGTAGTGGTTGACTAGATACTGTAGAGGTCAGTAGTGGTTGACTAGATACTGTAGTGGTCAGTAGTGGTTGACTAGATACTGTAGAGGTCAGTAGTGGTTGACTAGATACTGTAGAGGTCAGTAGTGGTTGACTAGATACTGTAGTGGTTGACTAGATACTGTAGAGGTCAGTAGTGGTTGACTAGATACTGTAGTGGTCAGTAGTGGTTGACTAGATACTGTAGAGGTCAGTAGTGGTTGACTAGATACTGTAGAGGTCAGTAGTGGTTGACTAGATACTGTAGTGGTTGACTAGATACTGTAGAGGTCAGTAGTGGTTGACTAGATACTGTAGAGGTCAGTAGTGGTTGACTAGATACTGTAGAGGTCAGTAGTGGTTGACTAGATACTGTAGAGGTCAGTAGTGGTTGACTAGATACTGTAGTGGTCAGTAGTGGTTGACTAGATACTGTAGTGGTCAGTAGTGGTTGACTAGATACTGTAGTGGTTGACTAGATACTGTAGAGGTCAGTAGTGGTTGACTAGATACTGTAGTGATCAGTAGTGGTTGACTAGATACTGTAGAGGTCAGTAGTGGTTGACTAGATACTGTAGAGGTCAGTAGTGGTTGACTAGATACTGTAGTGGTTGACTAGATACTGTAGTGGTTGACTAGATACTGTAGAGGTCAGTAGTGGTTGACTAGATACTGTAGTGGTTGACTAGATACTGTAGTGTTTGACTAGATACTGTAGTGGTTGACTAGATACTGTAGAAGTCAGTAGTGGTTGACTAGATACTGTAGTGGTTGACTAGATACTGTAGTGGTCAGTAGTGGTTGACTAGATACTGTAGAAGTCAGTAGTGGTTGACTAGATACTGTAGTGGTTGACTAGATACTGTAGAGGTCAGTAGTGGTTGACTAGATACTGTAGTGGTTGACTAGATACTGTAGAGGTCAGTAGTGGTTGACTAGATACTGTAGAAGTCAGTAGTGGTTGACTAGATACTGTAGAGTTCAGTAGTGGTTGACTAGATACTGTAGTGGTCAGTAGTGGTTGACTAGATACTGTAGTGGTTGACTAGATACTGTAGAGGTCAGTAGTGGTTGACTAGATACTGTAGAGTTCAGTAGTGGTTGACTAGATACTGTAGAGTTCAGTAGTGGTTGACTAGATACTGTAGAGGTCAGTAGTGGTTGACTAGATACTGTAGTGGTTGACTAGATACTGTAGAGGTCAGTAGTGGTTGACTAGATACTGTAGAGTTCAGTAGTGGTTGACTAGATACTGTAGAAGTCAGTAGTGGTTGACTAGATACTGTAGAAGTCAGTAGTGGTTGACTAGATACTGTAGAGGTCAGTAGTGGTTGACTAGATACCGTAGAGGTCAGTAGTGGTTGACTAGATACTGTAGAGGTCAGTAGTGGTTGACTAGATACTGTAGAGGTCAGTAGTGGTTGACTAGATACTGTAGTGGTCAGTAGTGGTTGACTAGATACTGTAGAGGTCAGTAGTGGTTGACTAGATACTGTAGTGGTTGACTAGATACTGTAGAGGTCAGTAGTGGTTGACTAGATACTGTAGTGGTCAGTAGTGGTTGACTAGATACTGTAGAGGTCAGTAGTGGTTGACTAGATACTGTAGTGGTTGACTAGATACTGTAGTGGTTGACTAGATACTGTAGAGGTCAGTAGTGGTTGACTAGATACTGTAGTGGTTGACTAGATACTGTAGTGTTTGACTAGATACTGTAGTGTTTGACTAGATACTGTAGTGGTTGACTAGATACTGTAGAAGTCAGTAGTGGTTGACTAGATACTGTAGTGGTTGACTAGATACTGTAGTGGTCAGTAGTGGTTGACTAGATACTGTAGAAGTCAGTAGTGGTTGACTAGATACTGTAGTGGTTGACTAGATACTGTAGAGGTCAGTAGTGGTTGACTAGATACTGTAGTGGTTGACTAGATACTGTAGAGGTCAGTAGTGGTTGACTAGATACTGTAGAAGTCAGTAGTGGTTGACTAGATACTGTAGTGGTTGACTAGATACTGTAGAGGTCAGTAGTGGTTGACTAGATACTGTAGAGGTCAGTAGTGGTTGACTAGATACTGTAGTGGTTGACTAGATACTGTAGAGGTCAGTAGTGGTTGACTAGATACTGTAGTGGTTGACTAGATACGGTAGAGATCAGTAGTGGTTGACTAGATACTGTAGAGGTCAGTAGTGGTTGACTAGATACTGTAGAGTTCAGTAGTGGTTGACTAGATACTGTAGAGTTCAGTAGTGGTTGACTAGATACTGTAGAAGTCAGTAGTGGTTGACTAGATACTGTAGAGGTCAGTAGTGGTTGACTAGATACTGTAGAAGTCAGTAGTGGTTGACTAGATACTGTAGAAGTCAGTAGTGGTTGACTAGATACTGTAGTGGTCAGTAGTGGTTGACTAGATACTGTAGAAGTCAGTAGTGGTTGACTAGATACTGTAGAGGTCAGTAGTGGTTGACTAGATACTGTAGAGTTCAGTAGTGGTTGACTAGATACTGTAGAGGTCAGTAGTGGTTGACTAGATACTGTAGAAGTCAGTAGTGGTTGACTAGATACTGTAGAGGTCAGTAGTGGTTGACTAGATACTTTAGAGGTCAGTAGTGGTTGACTAGATACTGTAGTGGTTGACTAGATACTGTAGAAGTCAGTAGTGGTTGACTAGATACTGTAGAGTTCAGTAGTGGTTGACTAGATACTGTAGTGGTCAGTAGTGGTTGACTAGATACTGTAGTGGTTGACTAGATACTGTAGAGGTCAGTAGTGGTTGACTAGATACTGTAGAGTTCAGTAGTGGTTGACTAGATACTGTAGAGTTCAGTAGTGGTTGACTAGATACTGTAGAGGTCAGTAGTGGTTGACTAGATACTGTAGTGGTTGACTAGATACTGTAGAGGTCAGTAGTGGTTGACTAGATACTGTAGAGGTCAGTAGTGGTTGACTAGATACTGTAGAAGTCAGTAGTGGTTGACTAGATACTGTAGAGTTCAGTAGTGGTTGACTAGATACTGTAGAGGTCAGTAGGGGTTGACTAGATACTGTAGAGGTCAGTAGTGGTTGACTAGATACTGTAGAAGTCAGTAGTGGTTGACTAGATACCGTAGAGGTCAGTAGTGGTTGACTAGATACCGTAGAGGTCAGTAGTGGTTGACTAGATACTGTAGAGGTCAGTAGTGGTTGACTAGATACTGTAGAGGTCAGTAGTGGTTGACTAGATACTGTAGAAGTCAGTAGTGGTTGACTAGATACTGTAGTGGTTGACTAGATACTGTAGAGGTCAGTAGTGGTTGACTAGATACTGTAGTGGTTGACTAGATACTGTAGAGGTCAGTAGTGGTTGACTAGATACTGTAGAAGTCAGTAGTGGTTGACTAGATACTGTAGTGGTTGACTAGATACTGTAGAGGTCAGTAGTGGTTGACTAGATACTGTAGAGGTCAGTAGTGGTTGACTAGATACTGTAGTGGTTGACTAGATACTGTAGAGGTCAGTAGTGGTTGACTAGATACTGTAGTGGTTGACTAGATACGGTAGAGATCAGTAGTGGTTGACTAGATACTGTAGAGGTCAGTAGTGGTTGACTAGATACTGTAGAGTTCAGTAGTGGTTGACTAGATACTGTAGAGTTCAGTAGTGGTTGACTAGATACTGTAGAAGTCAGTAGTGGTTGACTAGATACTGTAGAGGTCAGTAGTGGTTGACTAGATACTGTAGAAGTCAGTAGTGGTTGACTAGATACTGTAGAAGTCAGTAGTGGTTGACTAGATACTGTAGTGGTCAGTAGTGGTTGACTAGATACTGTAGAAGTCAGTAGTGGTTGACTAGATACTGTAGAGGTCAGTAGTGGTTGACTAGATACTGTAGAGTTCAGTAGTGGTTGACTAGATACTGTAGAGGTCAGTAGTGGTTGACTAGATACTGTAGAAGTCAGTAGTGGTTGACTAGATACTGTAGAGGTCAGTAGTGGTTGACTAGATACTTTAGAGGTCAGTAGTGGTTGACTAGATACTGTAGTGGTTGACTAGATACTGTAGAAGTCAGTAGTGGTTGACTAGATACTGTAGAGTTCAGTAGTGGTTGACTAGATACTGTAGTGGTCAGTAGTGGTTGACTAGATACTGTAGTGGTTGACTAGATACTGTAGAGGTCAGTAGTGGTTGACTAGATACTGTAGAGTTCAGTAGTGGTTGACTAGATACTGTAGAGTTCAGTAGTGGTTGACTAGATACTGTAGAGGTCAGTAGTGGTTGACTAGATACTGTAGTGGTTGACTAGATACTGTAGAGGTCAGTAGTGGTTGACTAGATACTGTAGAGGTCAGTAGTGGTTGACTAGATACTGTAGAAGTCAGTAGTGGTTGACTAGATACTGTAGAGTTCAGTAGTGGTTGACTAGATACTGTAGAGGTCAGTAGGGGTTGACTAGATACTGTAGAGGTCAGTAGTGGTTGACTAGATACTGTAGAAGTCAGTAGTGGTTGACTAGATACCGTAGAGGTCAGTAGTGGTTGACTAGATACCGTAGAGGTCAGTAGTGGTTGACTAGATACTGTAGAGGTCAGTAGTGGTTGACTAGATACTGTAGAGGTCAGTAGTGGTTGACTAGATACTGTAGTGGTCAGTAGTGGTTGACTAGATACTATAGAGGTCAGTAGTGGTTGACTAGATACTGTAGTGGTTGACTAGATACTGTAGAGGTCAGTAGTGGTTGACTAGATACTGTAGTGGTCAGTAGTGGTTGACTAGATACTGTAGAGGTCAGTAGTGGTTGACTAGATACTGTAGAGGTCAGTAGTGGTTGACTAGATACTGTAGTGGTTGACTAGATACTGTAGAGGTCAGTAGTGGTTGACTAGATACTGTAGTGGTCAGTAGTGGTTGACTAGATACTGTAGAGGTCAGTAGTGGTTGACTAGATACTGTAGAGGTCAGTAGTGGTTGACTAGATACTGTAGTGGTTGACTAGATACTGTAGAGGTCAGTAGTGGTTGACTAGATACTGTAGAAGTCAGTAGTGGTTGACTAGATACTGTAGAGGTCAGTAGTGGTTGACTAGATACTGTAGAGGTCAGTAGTGGTTGACTAGATACTGTAGAGGTCAGTAGTGGTTGACTAGATACTGTAGTGGTCAGTAGTGGTTGACTAGATACTGTAGTGGTCAGTAGTGGTTGACTAGATACTGTAGTGGTTGACTAGATACTGTAGAGGTCAGTAGTGGTTGACTAGATACTGTAGTGATCAGTAGTGGTTGACTAGATACTGTAGAGGTCAGTAGTGGTTGACTAGATACTGTAGAGGTCAGTAGTGGTTGACTAGATACTGTAGTGGTTGACTAGATACTGTAGTGGTTGACTAGATACTGTAGAGGTCAGTAGTGGTTGACTAGATACTGTAGTGGTTGACTAGATACTGTAGTGTTTGACTAGATACTGTAGTGGTTGACTAGATACTGTAGAAGTCAGTAGTGGTTGACTAGATACTGTAGTGGTTGACTAGATACTGTAGTGGTCAGTAGTGGTTGACTAGATACTGTAGAAGTCAGTAGTGGTTGACTAGATACTGTAGTGGTTGACTAGATACTGTAGAGGTCAGTAGTGGTTGACTAGATACTGTAGTGGTTGACTAGATACTGTAGAGGTCAGTAGTGGTTGACTAGATACTGTAGAAGTCAGTAGTGGTTGACTAGATACTGTAGAGTTCAGTAGTGGTTGACTAGATACTGTAGTGGTCAGTAGTGGTTGACTAGATACTGTAGTGGTTGACTAGATACTGTAGAGGTCAGTAGTGGTTGACTAGATACTGTAGAGTTCAGTAGTGGTTGACTAGATACTGTAGAGTTCAGTAGTGGTTGACTAGATACTGTAGAGGTCAGTAGTGGTTGACTAGATACTGTAGTGGTTGACTAGATACTGTAGAGGTCAGTAGTGGTTGACTAGATACTGTAGAGTTCAGTAGTGGTTGACTAGATACTGTAGAAGTCAGTAGTGGTTGACTAGATACTGTAGAAGTCAGTAGTGGTTGACTAGATACCGTAGAGGTCAGTAGTGGTTGACTAGATACCGTAGAGGTCAGTAGTGGTTGACTAGATACTGTAGAGGTCAGTAGTGGTTGACTAGATACTGTAGAGGTCAGTAGTGGTTGACTAGATACTGTAGTGGTCAGTAGTGGTTGACTAGATACTGTAGAGGTCAGTAGTGGTTGACTAGATACTGTAGTGGTTGACTAGATACTGTAGAGGTCAGTAGTGGTTGACTAGATACTGTAGTGGTCAGTAGTGGTTGACTAGATACTGTAGAGGTCAGTAGTGGTTGACTAGATACTGTAGTGGTTGACTAGATACTGTAGTGGTTGACTAGATACTGTAGAGGTCAGTAGTGGTTGACTAGATACTGTAGTGGTTGACTAGATACTGTAGTGTTTGACTAGATACTGTAGTGTTTGACTAGATACTGTAGTGGTTGACTAGATACTGTAGAAGTCAGTAGTGGTTGACTAGATACTGTAGTGGTTGACTAGATACTGTAGTGGTCAGTAGTGGTTGACTAGATACTGTAGAAGTCAGTAGTGGTTGACTAGATACTGTAGTGGTTGACTAGATACTGTAGAGGTCAGTAGTGGTTGACTAGATACTGTAGTGGTTGACTAGATACTGTAGAGGTCAGTAGTGGTTGACTAGATACTGTAGAAGTCAGTAGTGGTTGACTAGATACTGTAGTGGTTGACTAGATACTGTAGAGGTCAGTAGTGGTTGACTAGATACTGTAGAGGTCAGTAGTGGTTGACTAGATACTGTAGTGGTTGACTAGATACTGTAGAGGTCAGTAGTGGTTGACTAGATACTGTAGTGGTTGACTAGATACGGTAGAGATCAGTAGTGGTTGACTAGATACTGTAGAGGTCAGTAGTGGTTGACTAGATACTGTAGAGTTCAGTAGTGGTTGACTAGATACTGTAGAGTTCAGTAGTGGTTGACTAGATACTGTAGAAGTCAGTAGTGGTTGACTAGATACTGTAGAGGTCAGTAGTGGTTGACTAGATACTGTAGAAGTCAGTAGTGGTTGACTAGATACTGTAGAAGTCAGTAGTGGTTGACTAGATACTGTAGTGGTCAGTAGTGGTTGACTAGATACTGTAGAAGTCAGTAGTGGTTGACTAGATACTGTAGAGGTCAGTAGTGGTTGACTAGATACTGTAGAGTTCAGTAGTGGTTGACTAGATACTGTAGAGGTCAGTAGTGGTTGACTAGATACTGTAGAAGTCAGTAGTGGTTGACTAGATACTGTAGAGGTCAGTAGTGGTTGACTAGATACTTTAGAGGTCAGTAGTGGTTGACTAGATACTGTAGTGGTTGACTAGATACTGTAGAGGTCAGTAGTGGTTGACTAGATACTGTAGTGGTCAGTAGTGGTTGACTAGATACTGTAGTGGTCAGTAGTGGTTGACTAGATACTGTAGTGGTTGACAAGATACTGTAGTGGTCAGTAGAGTTTGACTAGATACTGTAGAGATCAGTAGTGGTTGACTAGATACTGTAGAGGTCAGTAGTGGTTGACTAGATACTGTAGAGGTCAGTAGTGGTTGACTAGATACTGTAGTGGTTGACTAGATACTGTAGAGGTCAGTAGTGGTTGACTAGATACTGTAGTGGTTGACTAGATACTGTAGAAGTCAGTAGTGGTTGACTAGATACTGTAGAAGTCAGTAGTGGTTGACTAGATACTGTAGAAGTCAGTAGTGGTTGACTAGATACTGTAGAGGTCAGTAGTGGTTGACTAGATACTTTAAAGGTCAGTAGTGGTTGACTAGATACTGTAGAGGTCAGTAGTGGTTGACTAGATACTGTAGAAGTCAGTAGTGGTTGACTAGATACTGTAGACGTCAGTAGTGGTTGACTAGATACTGTAGAGGTCAGTAGTGGTTGACTAGATACTGTAGAGTTCAGTAGTGGTTGACTAGATACTGTAGAGTTCAGTAGTGGTTGACTAGATACTGTAGAGTTCAGTAGTGGTTGACTAGATACTGTAGAGGTCAGTAGTGGTTGACTAGATACTGTAGAAGTCAGTAGTGGTTGACTAGATACTGTAGTGGTCAGTAGTGGTTGACTAGATACTGTAGTGGTCAGTAGTGGTTGACTAGATACTGTAGTGGTCAGTAGTGGTTGACTAGATACTGTAGAAGTCAGTAGTGGTTGACTAGATACTGTAGTGGTCAGTAGTGGTTTACTAGATACTGTAGAGGTCAGTAGTGGTTGACTAGATACTGTAGAAGTCAGTAGTGGTTGACTAGATACTGTAGTGGTCAGTAGTGGTTGACTAGATACTGTAGAAGTCTGTAGTGATTGACTAGATACTGTAGAGGTCAGTAGTGGTTGACTAGATACTGTAGAGGTCAGTAGTGGTTGACTAGATACTGTAGTGGTTGACTAGATACTGTAATGGTCAGTAGAGGTTGACTAGATACTGTAGAGGTCAGTAGTGGTTGACTAGATACTGTAGTGGTCAGTAGTGGTTGACTAGATACTGTAGTGGTCAGTAGTGGTTGACTAGATACTGTAGTGGTTGACTAGATACTGTAGAGGTCAGTAGAGGTTGACTAGATACTGTAGAGGTCAGTAGTGGTTGACTAGATACTGTAGAGGTCAGTAGTGGTTGACTAGATACTGTAGAGGTCAGTAGTGGTTGACTAGATACTGTAGAGTTCAGTAGTGGTTGACTAGATACTGTAGAAGTCAGTAGTGGTTGACTAGATATTGTAGTGGTCAGTAGTGGTTGACTAGATACTGTAGAGGTCAGTAGTGGTTGACTAGATACTGTAGAGTTCAGTAGTGGTTGACTAGATACTGTAGTGGTCAGTAGTGGTTGACTAGATACTGTAGTGGTCAGTAGTGGTTGACTAGATACTGTAGAGTTCAGTAGTGGTTGACTAGATACTGTAGAGGTCAGTAGTGGTTGACTATATATTGTAGTGGTCAGTAGTGGTTGACTAGATACTGTAGAGTTCAGTAGTGGTTGACTAGATACTGTAGAGGTCAGTAGTGGTTGACTAGATATTGTAGTGGTCAGTAGTGGTTGACTAGATACTGTAGTGGTCAGTAGTGGTTGACTAGATACTGTAGTGGTTGACTAGATACTGTAGTGGTTGACTAGATACTGTAGAGGTCAGTAGTGGTTGACTAGATACTGTAGAGTTCAGTAGTGGTTGACTAGATACTGTAGAAGTCAGTAGTGGTTGACTAGATACTGTAGAAGTCAGTAGTGGTTGACTAGATACTGTAGAGGTCAGTAGTGGTTGACTAGATACTGTAGAGGTCAGTAGTGGTTGACTAGATACTGTAGAGGTCAGTAGTGGTTGACTAGATACTGTAGTGGTCAGTAGTGGTTGACTAGATACTGTAGAGGTCAGTAGTGGTTGACTAGATACTGTAGTGGTTGACTAGATACTGTAATGGTCAGTAGAGGTTGACTAGATACTGTAGAGGTCAGTAGTGGTTGACTAGATACTGTAGTGGTCAGTAGTGGTTGACTAGATACTGTAGTGGTCAGTAGTGGTTGACTAGATACTGTAGTGGTTGACTAGATACTGTAGAGGTCAGTAGAGGTTGACTAGATACTGTAGAGGTCAGTAGTGGTTGAACGTACCTTGACCAGCTCCATGACCAGGTAGAGTTCAGTGGGTGTGTCCACCTCGTCTATCAGCTGGATAATGTTGGGGTGTTTGACTCTCCTCAGCACTGCCACCTCATTCTCTATCAGGTGCTCCTGCGCGCGCACACACACACACACACACCCACACACGCGCGCGAACACACGTGAACACACACAGAGAGTGGACAGTGGTTAGGTATTCCATCCTGCATTATTAACCCCCAGGCAGACAGACATGTAGTAGTTCATTGTGTTGATCTTTGATCCTGTTAATCTCATGGAATCAGATTAGAGATTTATCATGTTTTATTCATGTCTTTTTTATTGTCAGCTGCTCTGACAGATACATGATATACATCACCTTGAGCTGAGGCTAAGCCTTCATTAGATAGTTAAGAGACCAGAGCAATCAATAGTCATTTATTTAGAGTGTCCTCTTGTCTGAGAGAACAGTCTCTGTTGATACATGGTACTGGGGCTGTCAGCAACACTGTCTGAGAGAAGAGTCTCTGTTGATACATGGTGCTGGGACTGTCAGCAACACTGTCTGAGAGAACAGTCTCTGTTGATACATGGTGCTGGGACTGTCAGCAACACTGTCTGAGAGAACAGTCTCTGTTGATACATGTTACTGGGACTGTCAGCAACACTGTCTGAGAACAGTCTCTATTGATACATGGTACTGGGACTGTCAGCAACACTGTCAGAGAACAGTCTCTGTTGATACATGGTACTGGGGCGGTCAGCAACACTGTCTGAGAGAACAGTCTCTGTTGATACATGTTACTGGGACTGTCAGCAACACTGTCTGAGAGAACAGTCTCTGTTGATACATGGTACTGGGACGGTCAGCAACACTGTCTGAGAGAACAGTCTCTGTTGATACATGGTGCTGGGACTGTCAGCAACACTGTCTGAGAGAACAGTCTCTGTTGATACATGGTGCTGGGATTGTCAGCAACACTGTCTGAGAGAACAGTCTCTGTTGATACATGGTACTAGGACGGTCAGCAACACTGTCTGAGAGAACAGTCTCTGTTGATACATGGTGCTGGGATTGTCAGCAACACTGTCAGAGAGAACAGTCTCTGTTGATACATGGTACTGGGACTGTCAGCAACACTGTCTGAGAGAACAGTCTCTGTTGATACATGGTACTGGGACTGTCAGCAACACTGTCTGAGAGAACAGTGTCTGTTGATACATGGTACTGGGACTGTCAGCAACACTGTCAGAGAAGAGTCTCTGTTGATACATGGTGCTGGGACTGTCAGCAACACTGTCTGAGAGAACAGTCTCTGTTGATACATGGTACTGGGACGGTCAGCAACACTGTCTGAGAGAACAGTCTCTGTTGATACATGGTGCTGGGACTGTCAGCAACACTGTCAGAGAACAGTCTCTGTTGATACATGGTACTGGGACGGTCAGCAACACTGTCTGAGAGAACAGTCTCTGTTGATACATGGTGCTGGGATTGTCAGCAACACTGTCTGAGAGAACAGTCTCTGTTGATACATGGTACTGGGACGGTCAGCAACACTGTCTGAGAGAACAGTCTCTGTTGATACATGGTACTGGGACGGTCAGCAACACTGTCTGAGAGAACGGTCTCTGTTGATACATGGTACTGGGACGGTCAGCAACACTGTCTGAGAGAACGGTCTCTGTTGATACATGTTACTGGGACTGTCAGCAACACTGTCTGAGAGAACAGTCTCTGTTGACACATGGTGCTGGGACTGTCAGCAACACTGTCTGAGAGAACAGTCTCTGTTGATACATGGTGCTGGGACTGTCAGCAACACTGTCTGAGAGAACAGTCTCTGTTGACACATGGTGCTGGGACTGTCAGCAACACTGTCTGAGAGAACAGTCTCTGTTGATACATGGTGCTGGGACTGTCAGCAACACTGAGAGAACAGTCTCTGTTGATACATGGTGCTGGGACTGTCAGCAACACTGAGAGAACAGTCTCTGTTGATACATGGTGCTGGGACTGTCAGCAACACTGAGAGAACAGTCTCTGTTGATACATGGTGCTGGGACTGTCAGCAACACTTTCATTCATTCACAATGTTACAACCTGGGTTGCTGAGCTCAGCTGCTATTGGGTGGCACAGCCAAAGAAATACAGTGGCAACAACATATTCTCTCTCTCTCTCTCTTACCTTTCCACTGCACTTGGCCTTGTCAATGATCTTCAGTGCATATTCCTTCCCAGTAGACCTATAAAGACATACAGCAACACTAGTCCTTCAAATCATTGTATATCGTATTTACTGTAAATCCTTCAAACCAACCCAAATCATGGTATATCGTATTTACTGTAAATCCTTCAAACCAACCCAAAGCATGTGCAACCATCTGCCAAACCATAACATTTTTTAACAAGTTTGAAAGGCCCTTTTAATAGGTTAGCCAGTTTTGTTTCATCATAAACTAAGATTCTAAGTTCTATCCAACAGTAGACTGAACAGTGTTGCATCCCCATACACAGTCTTAGGCTGAAGCATCAGACAGTGCGTGACAGTGTATTGGAGCGTCTAGCCCTTCTGATTAGAGGAAGGAGTCTTCTCTCTGTATATTACAGACAAACTGCTGAGTCAAAAGGGAAACGGTAATGAAGTGGATTTCATGTGCTGAACTCCAGACACACGCACATACACAAACAGTAAATGCTTACTTAAATTCCATAAATGCCTATTGTCATTAAGCCTTAGAAGCAGTTATGACATGTGACATGGCGCTTATTAAGTCACATTGAAAGCTACTGATCAACGTGGCCATTTATAAATAGGGCTTTTTAAGTCCAACAGCCTAGTGAACATTCCTTACAAATATGAAAGTACAATTGGTATGCTATGAAACTTCCTGTCAGGCGAGCAGTTCAAATTAAAATAAGGTTTTAAATCCATCAATGAGATGAAGAAATGTAATATCATTCTTAATTTACATACCGTTCTACACAGTCTTTCACCACTGCAAAGTTTCCGTCTCCTATGACCTTGCCGACCTTGTACTTATCCAGGACGGTTGTGATAGAGCTACAGCTGTTGCCGTTAACTGATGAGGAGAGACGTGTTACAACGGGGCACATCAGAATGCTCTTTCAGTTACTTCCTGTGGCCCACATATATACAGACTGAAAAAAACATTAAGAACACCTTCCTAATATTTGAGTTGCCTCACCCACCTTTTGCCCTCAGAACAGCCTCAATTAGTCAGGGCAAGGACTCTACAAGGTGTCGAAAGAGTTCAACAGGAATGCTGGCCGATGTTGACTCCAATGCTTCCCACAGTTGTGTCAAGTTGGCTGGATGTCCTTTGGGTGGTGGACCATTCTTGATACACACAGGAAACTGTTGAGTGTGAAAAACCCAGCAGCGTTGCAGTTCTTGAAACAAACCTACTACCATACCCCGTTCAAAGGCACTTACATGTTTTGTCTTGCCCATTCACCCTCTGAATGGCACACACAATCCATGTCTCAATTGTCTCGAGGCTTAAAAATCCTTCTGTAACCTGTCCCCTTCCCTTCATCTACACTGATTGAGGTGGATTTAACGAGTGACATCAATAAGGGATCATAGCTTTCACCTGGATTCACCTGGTCAGTCTGTCATGGAAAGAGCAGGTGTTCCTAATGTTTTGGACACTCAGCGTAGAATGACGCACAATACCTACAAGTACTTACTCTGGTAAAACTTGCATTGCAGTGAAATTAATATGATCTCTTTGGAGTTTCCACAACTTATGTTAAGACAAAGCGGATGAAATAAAGGATCAATGCGTTTTAATCTAATCAAAGGATAAACTCATTAATTGCCCATTAACCCAGGCAGCCTAGCTCCTACCCTAGAACTAATGCCTGGCCTCTCCTAAAGAGCGCCCAGTAATATTATGCAGACACACAGCCCAAGGATGTGTTGATACCGCCTGGCTGTCTCACGCAGAAGCACACAGGTTATTTCACTAGTTCTCCGCATCACACTTCTCTGTCCCTCTGTTGTGAGTGCTGCTGTGATGCGGCACGTGTCGCTGAGTAAGCAATTCTAATATAACAACCTGAACCTGCATTGAGGCCCTAGGGGGGATTGGGGATGCATTGGGCCACGTGTTTAGGGGTGAGTGAGTGCAGGCAGGAGCTGTGAGAGTTGGCACGGAGACAGGATGACACAGGGTAAAGAGGAGAGGAGTAGAAGAAGGGAGGAGAAGAGTAGGGAGTGGAGGAGAAAGGAGTGGAGGAGAACAGAAGAGGAGAAGGGAGAAGAGAAGAAGGGAGGGGAGGAGTAGGGAGGGGAGGAGAAAGGAGTGGAGAAGAACAGAAGAGGAGAAGGGAGAATAGAAGAAGGGAGGGGAGGAGAGGGGAAGGGAGGGATGAGAACAGGAGTGGAGTGGTGAGGCAAGGAGGAGGAGAGAAAACAGAAATTAAGAAAATGTCAAAGGGGACACCTACCCTCAGGACTCATGTTATAGGCCAGCTCCAGACCGTGTGAAGACACGTTCACATTGGTGGCAGACGTGTGATGTGGCGGAATCTGGAAAGGAGGACAGAAAGAAAGTAAGAGATGAAGAGAGGAGGGAAGGAGAGAAAAAAAGAACAGAGGTCAGCATCCTTCCCCTTTCAGCCAACACTCAAGTCAAAACCTGGACACATGCATCACCATGGCAACTATAAATATCAAATATGGCACAAACAATGGATTAGAGGTCAAGGCTAGCTGGGCACAATTGTTGGTTACGCGACTCCCAATCCAATGCTTTGTTTTGACATCAATACTAGCAGGGCGATCGAATTAGCCAGTTACATCTCCAGAGTAATACAACAGGACAGGTCCGCTTCATAACATCGATCCAGAACTAAGCCCTGGGATCTAGGGACATTGACTAATGGTTTTGCTTTAAGTAGCATGCATTTGAAATCCAATATAATGCCATGACAGAGTGTGTCAGGATAACCAGCTCATGGATCCCCTTAGTGTTTTATAGTGCTTCAGAGTTCTGACAGGAAACTAATACAAAACACCCCCGCAATTAAATTGTATAGTTTGGTACTGGCACTTACCCTGTATATGGCTTACATTCTTCTGTTTGTTTGTTTCCCTCTCTTATTTCTTGTGTTTTTTTCTGTTATACTATTCTGATATTGAATACTGCACTGTCGGGAAGGGCTAGCAAGCTAAGCATTTCACTGTACTTGTGCAGGCCTTTTGAATTTTTTTCAATTGACTGATTTCCTTATATGAACTGTAACTCAGTAAAATCTTTGAAATTGTCACATGTTGGATGTATATTTTTGTTCATTATAGTTTGGTAAGAAAATGTTTGACATTAGACTTTAAATCAATTATTAGATAGGTAGCTCAATGGAAAGCTAAGAACGTGTTTTTGTAGAATCGTCTTCTCTGTATTGCTCTTACAGTTCTCCATTCTGTGGACGTTGGGTGCCTACCCAAACTCAAAACAAAAGTGAGCAGGTATGTATATCACTGTGTTAATTATGCATTTGGTGTAAAATAAGTGTTCTGCCCTTCAGAACAGTACAGGGTGTTAGGAACTGTCTTAATGGATAGGCCTCCCCTACTGTCACTTATCAGGCAGAGAAAGAGGAAACACTAACTTTAATGGATCGAAATGATGACCAATGTTGAAAATAATGAATAATTTGACGAGAGGCTTTTTCCAAAAGAGACAGCTGTGATGGCTGTTTGAATAGGTTATATGGGTTATTATAAGACTGCTTTTACAAGCATTCTTGGCTTTCACATGCGACAGAATCCGCCAAGTCATCTCAGTAATCTTTTCTATTATGGAAGAGAAGTTCTTTCAACACTTCTAGAAGTACACGGACCATATGGCTTATTTCTGTTACCTGGACTAGAAAAATGTATGCATTATTTAGTACACTCTCTAAAGGAGGAACCTCAAGGTGAAACACCTTTGACCTGGGTGGATTACATCATCAATCTTTCTTTTCAATACGTTATTTTGTGATGTCTTTCAGAGTAACTAAGTTCTATCAAACGTTATGGACCTGCCAAGTAAACACGGTGTAAGTGTTGCCAAACTGTAATAATCATCTTGAGAAGTGCTGTTGTCTCCACTGTCAACAGATTCAAGTGTTCTGGCCAACCACTATTCCTGAACTAGTGCACTTGAGGTTAAATAATTTGCTACTGGCCTCCCGGGTGGCGCAGTGGTCTAGGGCACTGCGCCACCAGAGTCTCTGGGTTCGCGCCCAGGCTCTGTCGCAGCCGGCCGCGACCGGGAGGTCCGTGGGGCGACGCACAATTGGCATAGCGTCGTCCGGGTTAGGGAGGGTTTGGCCGGTAGGGATATCCTTGTCTCATCGCGCTCCAGCGACTCCTGTGGCGGGCCGGGCGCAGTGCGCGCTAACCAAGGGGGCCAGGTACACAGTGTTTCCTCCGACACATTGGTGCGGCTGGCTTCCGGGTTGGATGTGCGCTGTGTTAAGAAGCAGTGCGGCTTGGTTGGGTTGTGCTTCGGAGGACGCATGGCTTTCGACCTTCGTCTCTCCCGAGCCCGTACGGGAGTTGTAGCGATGAGACAAGATAGTAATTACTAGCGATTGGATACCATGAAAATTGGGAAAGAAAATGGGATAAAATTTATAATAAATAAATAAATAAAATTTAAAAAATAATTTGCTACTATATGGTTATTTATAGCATATGTCTAAATATACAATCACTCTTCCTATACAGGTACATACCGTACAATATCCTTTTCTAGAGATTATAGGTGGTGTGTGTGTGAGAGTGACTTACCTTGAAGCTGTGTATACTTCGGGGGCTGGTGGGGGAGGAGCTGTTGGATTTGGTGGACTTGGGGGTGGAGATCGTACTGCTGGGGACACCATTGACTGGAGAGGAGAGAGAGAGAGAGAAAAGGAGAGAAGGAGAGAGGGAGGAAGCCATAGTAAGACAATGATAGGGCTAGGGTTGGCCCAACAGGATGTGCTGATGTGGGGAAGGGCAAACGAGAGAGGAAGTCCTTTTTGCTCTGGAGAGATGTGGCTGTTTAAAAGTGTATTACTGTTATTACATTGTGTATTCTATTTTTCTTAATTTCTTTGAACACTAAAGGAAATGCCTCTATCACAGGAAGTGATATACGATAGGGCAGGAAGTCCATGTGTGACACAACAAAGTTCACTTTGAATGGGTTTACTTTCACTTGAGTGACAAAGCTCTGTACTAACAGTTCTCCACTACGAATTCAAGTCCATATGAGTGCTAGATTTTCTTCAGGTGTATTGTGGCGTTTCGTGTCTAGAACTGCGTGTGACTGTCCAACTTCCTGTCCGGTCCCCTGTGGGGGGAAGCAGGTTGTGTTTGGCTCCAGCAGACAGACACGCAGGGTCACCCCAGGTGCCTCCGCAGGCTGCCTGGATAATCTGTCTGCAGCTAAGGCCACACGAAAGCTACGACCCTGAGGGTTCAAGGGTACCTCAAGCAGCCTACCTCCAGGAACCTCCCTGTGTCACAAACAGTCCTCTCCTCAAACAACAGGGCCAGACATGGCCTTTCTTTGGAGAAGTCGGCTGTATTGGTAATGGTAGTGTATTTCTGTGAAAGGCCTCATCTGCCACACACTCTAGGTTCTTGGCAGGTACACTGCCACACGCTGTACCCGTTCCCTAAGACAACCAATCTGGACAGTCAGAACCACCAATACAGTACAGCACCTACTAGGGAATGTGATGCCAGACAACTGATGTGATTATTCAATTCAATTAGAAGGGCTCAGTGAAAGCAGCTGAAGACTAAAGCACTGAGGCTAATTTAGTACATGGGTTTGTATCAGCCAGTCCTGCACCAGTCTGTGCTCAGATTAGATGCATACTGCAGAAGCCAGAGAGAGTTTCTGGGCCAGAGGCAGGAAGAGGGGAAAGAAAAATAGAGAGCGAAAAAGAGAGAGAGCAAGAGCCAGAGAAAGAGAGGGGGAGAAAGAGAGAGATATCCAGAGATCTTGAAATAGTCTTGGGTCAGGGTGGCAGGCCAGGGAGGTCCACAGTGGAGCAGAGCTCCTTCAGAGTAATTTATGGCACTTCCCTACACAGCAGGAGTCTGACTGACATTACAATATACTGGTCTGAAAGAGACTAACTAGACCTCTCACAGGGCCCCGTTAGCCACAAGGTCAACCTCAGGCCACGGGTGCACTGACCAAGACTCCAAGCATTCAGGAACTTCAAAAGGGTTTAATTGGTGCCCTCTGAGAAAGACTCATGTAGTGATTATTGTTAACATATTGTGGTGATGATTAAGGCCAGGAGTTATTCCTGGTTAGGCCTCATGCTCAGGGGAAAACTCAAGGTCCTAGTAATGATAGCTAGCTAGACAAAAATGAGTGGTTTGTTGTGGTTGGGTAATGGGCCAATAGAGTGGGCAGTGCAGGATGTCAACAGGCTTACCTGGGGATTTAACAGGAGACTGGCTACTGGTGGAGTAATGGATTGGTCTTCTTACTGCAGAGAGAAAGAGAGAGAGAATTGCAAAAAACTATTTTACAGCTTGAGGTTTCAATGTCCAACTTAAAGCCTCATAATCAATTTCTAACTGAGCTTAAAATAAATGTTTGGTAATTGGCCAAATGGCCTGTAGCCTGCCAAATTCCTGCAACTCTTTTTGAGGTGATTACACTAGTTAGTGTCAGATGAAAATCAGTTACTCAGTCCATCACCCAATAACTGTGTGTGTGTTTGTTTGTGTGTACGTGCATGCATGTGTATACCCATGCCAGGGGACTTGATACGGCGTGAGAGTCCAGGGCTCTTGCTCCCAGCAGCCCTCGTTGGAGTGGGCGAGCGAGCAGAGTATGAGGACTTGAGCACCCGACATTCTGTGAAGACAACACAGACAGGGTTAAAACCACACTCACACACCGACCTCATTTCCTATCTAGCACAATTCAATAGAGTCCCCAGTGTTCCAGTCAAACTATTCTAAAATAGCCTCAGCTAGGAACTAGCTCTACAATATAATTGGCTCTCTTTGAGAAAACATTAAGTACGGAGTGTTCAAGAAGTTAAGAATGCTTAATTCACGCAGAGCATTCCACAAAAAAAACTCAGTTAAGCATTTGCTTTTTCTAAACGAACACCACATGTGCAATCGTCTGTGGCTCTGTGCGCGTCATAACTCCATGAAAAATTCACAAGCTGTGGTAATTACGCTATCGTGTTTGCTGCGCTGCTACCAACGCCGTTGTGTTAGTAGCTGTAACGAATCTCTAGCTCTTCCTCCTCCTCGGACGAGGAGAGGAGAGAGGGATCGGAAGACCAATGTGCAGCGAGGTATGATGACAATGATTTATTAGACAAGACGAACACTGACACGAAATACACTTGATAATTTTGCAAAACAACAAACGAACGTAGACTGACCTAAAACATGTGAACTTACATATAACGAAGAAAGCACGAACAGGTACACGACTACAAACAAACGATACAGTCCCGTGTGGTAACATATACGACACAGGAGACAACCACCCACAACAAACAATGTGAAACAACCTACCTTAATATGGCTCTCAATCAGAGGAAACGTAAACCACCTGCCTCTAATTGAGAACCATATCAGGTAACCCATTAACCAACATAGATACACATAACATAGAATGCCCACCCCAACTCACACCCTGACTGACTAAACACATAAAAAACAACAGAAAACAGGTCAGGAACGTGACAGTAGCGTTTCACAGAGGTGCGTGCACCGGCTGACAGAGCTGCGCTGCTGGAGCAGTAGGTGTCGGGGTAACGGGGTTGGTGGTTCAACTGTTTTAGTGGTGCTGCACAGACACATAAAACAGTGGAGGCTGTTGAGGGGAGGACGGCTCATAATAATGGCTGGAACGGAGTGAATGGAATGGTATCAAACACATGGAAACCATGTGTTCAATGTATTTGATACCATTCCACTGATCCCGCTCCAGCCGCTACCACATCCTCCCCAATTAAGGTCCCACCAACCTCCTGTGATACAGACTTGTTTTAGCAGCGTTGACAGCAGACAGAGCGAGCTGCATTCAGGAGCAGCATATGACTGGTTACTGTAATGAGACTAGTGGTTAAACTGTCTGGGTTCCTGTCAGATGCTGTTAATTGGGGGGTGTTACAGTGTTAGATGCTATTATGACACCATGAACACAGAGGAGGTACCAACCAGCTGTGGCCAATTGGAGACAACTGATTCCCTATAAAGTGGACATGACCCAAGCCTGTTATTGGAGCAGACCCCAGGTGCGATTCTGTTTACTACAATGCAAGCTACTGTACCATGCACGTTTGTTTACTTGCAGTGTTGACTTTTTATATCGTTCCCTAAACCGTGTTTGGATTTGACACTGTTCTCCACAATTGAGTCTGACAGTGCAACAGCCCCTTGGGACTCCTGTAAGACACTTTGCAAAGACTTAGCAGCTGAAAAGCGGAACCTAGAGCAAACGCTTGTTTTTGAGAAGACCTAATTCTTCAAAATGGAGCATGGCAGGAGAAGTAGGACAAGGAAGCGCTAAGACAACTGAAGAACAGATTCAGCTGAAGAAACTAAACACTCATCGTTAGAACAAACACTGTTTACACCTGTGTGTGTGTTTTAAAGATGCACTATGCAGAAATCACTCTGCCATTTCCTTGTTGCTAACATTCTAATAGTTTACCTAATTTCTGTTTGTGAAAAAACAAGCAAGTATAGTGTAGAGAATCATTGTACCATATAAACTGCTGTGAAATATATTTTCAGCTGGTGTACAAAACCGAAAGTAAAAAGACAAAAAAGAAAACTTAATGGGCCATATAGAAAGAGCACATAGAACAGATCTACCGCTTCTTAGACTTGCTTTCAATGCGAGTGACAGATCTATACCTCACATTTCTATGTGAATTTTGTCAGGTTGTCCAAAAAGTGACATATTGCAGCTTTAAATGTTATGTTACAGGAGCAACACTAAGAAAACAGGATGTGGCTAGAACCTTGGGAAAAGTTTGGAGAGATGTCTAAAATTAGTCTGTTTGGATTTTATATACAGTACATCCTGTCTCCACCTTATCTAGCACAGAGGATAGGGGACTGCAGAGGAGTTGTACTGACATCGGCCTGCTTAAGATAACAATGGGTTAGCTTTGGACTAAAGAGGCCATATCCTGCTGCAGTAGGGGGTATCGCTGCGGACATCTTTTAAGTGATTTTCAAGAATGTCTTCTTCTCAACATGGGGATGGTACATATTCACATAATGACATTCACTGAAGAACCCTGGAATGGAATGTACTACTACAACCACACCATACAAAATGTGACTGCAGCCACTTTCCCCTACAGAAGTCAGGAATCTGTGTGTTCAGACCGATAGTCTCACACATACTGTAATCAATAGTCTCCTCCTCTTGGAGGAGAGGAATGACTGAAGATGTTGAGTGATGATCACACTATGTTAGCGTCATGATTAAGTATCACGAGTCACCGGAACCACTTTTAGAACAATTATGAGTCTCATTCAACTGAGAAAATTAACGTTCACTATTGTATGGTTGACAGATAATTATCATGTTACACCGTTCAGACACACTTCATCCTGACTTCTAGTATGAAAAGGGGAAAGTGGTTTGGCATTGACATCTCTTTAGGGAAGCTACACTATACTATGAGAGACAGAAAGGAGGGGTGCGTCCAAAATGGCAACCTATTCCCAAAAGAATACACTCCTTTTCACCAGAGCCCTATGGAGGCTCTATAGGGAATAGTGTGAAGTTTTTATGACCTTTATTTAACCAGGAAGTCCCATTGAGGTCAGAAGACCTTTTTGCCGAGGGAGACCTGGCATGTCCCACGCACCCTATGAAGGAAATAGGAAGGAAAGAGGGAGGAAAGGTTTGGGACAGAGAGGCCATAGAAATATAGACACTAGAACAGGAATCTACATCTATTCTATGAGAGAGACCAAGGTTTCACAACATACAGGTGATGTTAGATTTAGTTAGTCAGGCCTACCAGTCACAAAGGCTACAGAAGCCTTACCACTGTGATCCAACAGGAAGTCATCCTGGGCGTAGCGGTACTTCTCTGGGCCGCACGCGATGAACACGTCGTCCTCGCCGAAGAAGTCCTGGAGACAGGTGATCTGGGGAGAGGGAGAGAGGGAGAGAGGGAGAGAGAGAGGGAGAGAGGGAGAGAGGGAGAGAGGGAGAGAGAGGGAGAGAGAGGGAGAGAGAGGGAGAGAGAGGGAGAGAGAGAGTGAGATGTGCAGAGGAAGGTAAGCTAGAAGAGGAATCATGTGTAGGTCCTTGAGTTTAGAGGAAAAACTCTGGGCACTAGTTATAGAAATATTATGGGCCCTCGCGAGACATCTTCTAAAGGTCTGTTGGGGTGTACCCATGCTATGCATCTCTGTGGAGAATCAACTCATTTCATTTGTAGAAACAGTAGCTCATCCGCCATTTAATATGCAGACAGAAGCCAAATGGGAATCCAATCGTTTCACACCCTATTGTACTCACTATTGCATCATCTCTGTGTGAACATCCCACTCTCCAGGACATAGTCTTTCAGATGGTTCTACTAAACACCATTATATTATAGCTGGATCCCACTCTGGTACAACTGGAGGAGAAGAAGGGGACATTATTATAATACATGTCATGTTGTTGAAGGATGTCTGTGGTATTTCATTATTTTCCTCGCATCACTGTGTGTGTGTGTGTGTGTGTGTGTGTGTGTGTGTGTGTGTGTGTGTGTGTGTGTGTGTGTGTGTGTGTGTGTGTGTGTGTGTGTGTGTGTGTGTGTGTGTGTGTGTGTGTGTGTGTGTGTGTGTGTGTGTGTGTGTGTGTGTGTGTGTGAGTCGCTACATGCTGACGGCTCGCTCGAACAGCCCAATTAAAATCTGTCTGTGATGTGATAGCTCTTTCATGGTTGCTAAGCTCAGTGCCACAATGGACGAGGCAACACTTTACAGCTTACATCAAAGAGCTGAGGGTCAAAATATCCCAACAATAAAGTACTGCAGAGTCTAAATACACTGTCATGTGAGGAAATCACTGCAGCAAGCATTTCTGTTGCATAGACTGTTTCTTTATCTCTCTCTCTTTCACCTTCCATCTCCATTTTGTCTTCTCTCCACTTCCAGGTTAGTGTTTTTCGTCATGAATCTTGCCCTGGAGGCAGCTCTGCAGATTGGTCACTAGCTGGCACATGATTCTAAACCTAACCGTAACCACACTGCTAGCCCTAATGCCTAACCCTAACCTTACATTCATTTTGACTTGCAGCTGGCCCATCTAGCGGACATCTCTCAGTTCTGCCTCCAGGGCAAGATTCATGACAATAAACGTCAACCTGCCTTCCACCTCTCCTTTCTCTCATGTAATATCGATAGCTACCATGATTTAATCGCACAAAGCAGGAGGGAGTTGCGCCTACATTACTTATCCACACACACACACAAGCTCCTCTGCATTACTGTGGTAGTGCATTCAGCCCAGGCAGGCAGGGAGTATCAGTGGGTGGACAGGCAGGAAGGGGATTCCTTTATCATCATCATCATCTCACCCCCACACATCCCACTCATACCCTGGGAGAGAGGAGAGAGGGTTGACTGGTTGGAGCCAGTGAGGTAGGCAGATGGGACAGCCACAGAAGCTTGGGGGTTGAGGCAGTGGAAGAGGGACTGTGTGTGGTGGGCCTGGACTCTGGAGCAGATGGAGAGCAGTCTGCTGGAGGACCTTTTCTCTCAGGACTGCAGATTTATAATTATGCAAACTCAAAACAGCAACAGCCATCATAAAACATTGACCAAAATCCTCTTCCAATACAGATTCCAAATCTCCTCCATTCCAACACATCATTTTTAGAGCTCAGCCAGAAACTCTGTCATGCTGACTTAATACATGAATGGATGACTTGACTTGGCAGTGTGTTGTGAGGCAAAATCAAAATCAATAGCCATTGGAGGCTGAGAGAGACAGACAGACAGAGACAGGCAGGAGACAGAGACAGGAGACAGGAGACAGACAGAGACATGAGACAGGAGACAGACAGAGACATGAGACAGGAGACAGGAGACAGACAGAGACATGAGACATGAGACAGGAGACAGGAGACAGGAGACAGACAGGAGACAGGAGACAGACAGGAGACAGACAGGAGACAGACAGGAGACAGACAGGAGACAGACAGGAGACAGACAGGAGACAGACAGGAGACAGACAGGAGACAGACAGGAGACAGACAGGAGACAGACAGGAGACAGACAGGAGACAGACAGGAGACAGAGACAAAGAGAGATAAACAGACAGAGAGAGACAAACAGAGACTGACAGAGAGCGGTGAGGTGAGAGGAGGCGTATGTGTTTGGCAGGCAGTGGCTCTTGGGTGGCATAGCTGAAATGGCTGCCATTCCTCAGCCGGGATCACTCACACTGAGCAGCTGATAACCCGGACAACTAGCCATATGTTGGCATCGTCATGGCGACGGCTTTAAGACCGGGAGCAGTAGACATTGCTGGAACACTTCAGCTGCCTTTGATGATCTTTCCCATTGGATGAATGCCTTCACAACACATATGTAACCTACAGGCTACTGATCCTATGAGATGTGATAGTGTACATGCACCATGGATTAAGTCCAGTACCATGAGTACATTGTTAATGAAAAGGACAAACCATATAAGCTAATGTCGTAAGCTGCTCAGTGGTACTGCCAAGTATTAGTACTTTACTAGGATCCCCATTAGCTGCTGCTAACACAGCAAATACTCTTCCTGGGATCCACACCAAACACACTACAGACTCATGTAAAACATTCTAAATATGCAGACTCACAGTGACACATCAAATATTCTCAGAATCTAATGCCATAAGCATAAGCTGACATAATAGTGAAGTTTAGAACACTGCAGATCTAGGGTTAGAAAAGCCAGTAGTTTTCCATCCATCCAGGGCTGAGCTCTGTACAGTCCAGACATAGTCTGCATTATGAGGACACGGTGTGTGACAACCAGCAGCCTCAGACTGCTGAGGTGGCCTTGTCACCGTGTCCCCTGCCTGGGTACAGGCCAGTGGTGATGACACCAGCAAACAGGACAGGAGACGTTGGTGACAGTGCGGGGGGGGGGGGGGGGGATCTCTGGGATCTGGAAAAGCAATACGACACTATTATGGGTACAGTACACAACACAAGCCCAACTCTTTTCACTTTCACACAGACGTTTGACAATTTGACCACAGAAGAGGAACTAGTTAATCTGTTCTGAATTCACCTTTTAGTTGTCAGAGAGGAGAGTGAATTAGACAGGGTGATTTTGTATCACCCCTGGAATTGATTGCCACCTGGGAAACCACTGTGGCGACCCCACAGTGGGGCGATGTGATTGTCCAGGAGGCTTCAGGCCTGGCTACTATCGTGGCAGCCTCCCGGAGGCTGAATAGGACTACTGTAGATCACTGTGGGTCATTTAAGATGGCCTGTGGTTCCCAGGAGGCCAAGGACAGATGGAGATAAGGGGGATACACTCACAGAAAGAGAGGCGAGAAAGAAGGGATAAGCGAGGTCTTTATACAAGGTTGTGTACACAATGTCTGCTCCTACAGCTTGCCAGAAGAAGCACCGTCCCAATTTTGCCGATCACATCCTCTGGAGAGCAACCTCTCTAAGTGCATACTGAGGCCACGGTACCGTCTGGGGGAATAGTAGAGAACAGATTAATAAGGCAGGATAAGGATGTCAGACCTCATAGTCCATGTTGATGTTTGTGTTCCCTTGACAACCGCTGCCAGGATCAACAACAGCCAATGGCACACAGACCCTGTCAGGTTGAATTAGTCCTATCAGGGAGATTAATCGTTTGGGGGAGGGGGGGGGGGGGATCTTGTGGCTGTGTGTCTTTGGGGTGTGTGTCTTTGGTGCGTGTGTGTTCATCTTATGTGTGTGTGTCTGTGTTTCTTTGGGGTGACATCTGTAACCTCAGTTTGCCCTCCCATCTCACACACTTGTTCTAATTTGGACTTTTCCTTGTTCTCTGTCTATCCCTCTCTGCCTCTGGTCTCCCCATCTCTACTATTCTGCCCTGGCCGACCCAGCAACAGAGAGAAATATGGCTTGAGGACTTGGGGGGCAAAACACACCCCCTAAAACAGCTGCTGTTGTATGAGAAAGTCAGAACTAAAATATGTTATTTGATATTTAATTAACGACTGTTTACTAGTGGTTCCATTATGAGGTTGGCATTTAGATTGACAATGGGATGTTCCTATGAGAATATTGATGTGAAAAATCCATCATTGTCAGGCTCATGCTGTGGGCTATAAAATAACAATTTAAACAGATTAAAACATTCAGGATGATGTTATTACTTGCTAGAAGACAGCATGTTTGGATAACCATCAACAAAAAAGACATTGCTCATCCTAATTTCTTCATTCCATTCTTTTAGATGTGTGTGTATTGTTAGATACTACTGTGCTGTTGGAGCTAGAGAAACAATAACATCTGCTAGATATGTGTATGCAACCAATAACATTTGATTTGACATTGATGTGAGCGAAAATATCCCTTTCACCCAATGGAGAATTGGGCTAAATTATCCCCGAAAGGGACGTGGACTCTGACTGAACTGACAGATGTGAAGGCCATTGAGCTAACAACCACTGTGGGACAGAAAGAATCCTACCCAGCTCTCATACAGGACAAGCTATACAGAACATCACGAGACCTTTTGTGTCTTGAAACAGAGCTGGAATGTCAGCACTCTTTCACCGAGAAAAAGATACTCATCAACTGAAAAGCAAGACAGCGGTTCTCATAAAAGGTGAGTGGAGTAGACTAGGCTACAGCTCTTGATCGTTGCTTACTTCCCTTTCCATAATGAAGGTGGTAGCGGGTCCATTAGTGGGTGTACTCTGAGGCGCTGCAGTGGGAGTGAGGATGAAAATAGAGACCCCATTGTCATCGTCATCATCATCACCACAGGCCTGACAGCATCATGGGGTGGGAGGGTGACAGTAATAAGAGGGTGAGAGGGGGTGGGATCTCCCAGAATGGAGGAGAGAGGGAGTGAAGAAAGAGAGGGATGGTTTGGGAGAGAGAGCTGGTTTATGCAAGAGAGAAGAGCAAGGAGGGAGGGAAAAGGAGGGGGGTAGTTTCGAAGGAGCGAGAGAGAGGGAAACTCTGTGCCTGCTGCCTTCAGCAAGGTCGTGGTAGCGTACTGCAATGCACAGCACCATGGGACAGGAGTCAGGACAGAGTGCATTGTGGGATATTGGGGTTGTCCTCACACGGGTTATAAACTATTCATACCCGTAGGCTACACACCATAAGTACGAACATGCAAATGAATCCTCCTCATTACAAATGTATGATAATTGTATTCCTCTTTTTAAGACTGATGAGCTAGTTAGTTACTCTACGGTGTAAACTGTTGCTTAATCTGTGAGTGGCGTGTAGACTACTGGTAGACTACTGGTTAATTACTTTAGATTAGAGTGGTAACTCTCCTCCCTCATGTTAGACAACCAGCCTTTGACGAGATGGAGGGAGAGGAAACACAGAGCTAGGGGGTGAAAATTAAACTCATCATTAGCTAGCTGCGCTGAATTAAGACTAGCGATTAGCAGCTAAACACTGTAGGCTTTTTACCAGCGCAAATTCCACTTGGCCTCAAATCTATACGGAGGTGGCTTTTGAAAAGCCTAAACCACCAAACAACTGCAAAAAGGAGCTGGCTTTAGTATTCATCAGGCCTTCCTCAGTGAGACCAGACAACGGCAGCAGCCAGCAGAAACCAGTCAAAGTAATTCGCTTACATTCAAATCTCAGTTGAGGGAACATTCATTCTGAAAACCTTTAACAGAGCAGAGCGTGTCACTGTGGATTCCCTGCTACCAGGCCTTTTAGATGGAAAACCACGGCAATATAACATGATACATACTTAATGAGTGGCAATTTATATTACGACACCTCAAGAAAAATGGCTATTCCTCAGTCAAGGCGAATAGCTCCGAGAACAGTGACAACAAAATCTAAATGTCAGAGAGCTTCTTGCTCCATAAAAACACTAGTATTGCTGCCTGCTGGTGAAATCCCTGTAGCTAAAGACTAGCCTAACTCCCCTGTAGACAACTGAACTCTGGCACACCAGACTACAGAGAACTCAGCCCTGCAGGCATCTCTCTTACACACTCAGACAGCCAGCAGTATCTCCCCTCTGAGATCTGAGTCACATCCCTGCGCAGTGACATGATCCTATAACGTAATACAGTACACCCCCTCTGATCCTATACCCTAATACAGTACACGCCCTCTGATCCTATACCCTAATACAGTACACCCCCTCTGATCCTATACCCTAATACAGTACACCCCCTCTGATCCTATACCCTAATACAGCACACCCCCTCTGATCCTATACCCTAATACAGCACACCCCCTCTGATCCTATACCCTAATACAGCACACCCCCTCTGATCCTATACCCTAATACAGCACACCCCCTCTGATCCTATACCCTAATACAGCACACCCCCTCTGATCCTATACCCTAATACAGCACACCCCCTCTGATCCTATACCCTAATACAGCACACCCCCTCTGATCCTATACCCTAATACAGCACACCCCCTCTGATCCTATACCCTAATACAGCACACCCCCTCTGATCCTATACCCTAATACAGCACACCCCCTCTGATCCTATACCCTAATACAGCACACCCCCTCTGATCCTATACCGTAATACAGTACACCCCCTCTGATCCTATACCCTAATACAGTACACCCCCTTTGATCCTATACCCTAATACAGTACACCCCCTCTGATCCTATACCCTAATACAGTACACCCCCTCTGATCCTATACCCTAATTCAGTACACCCCCTCTGACCCTATACCCTAATACAGTACACCCCCTCTGATCCTATACCCTAATACAGTACACCCCCTCTGATCCTATACCCTAATACAGTACACCCCCTCTGATCCTATACCGTAATACAGTACACCCCCTTTGATCCTATACCCTAATACAGTACACCCCCTCTGACCCTATACCCTAATACAGTAAACGCCCTCTGATCCTATACCCTAATACAATACACGCCCTCTGATCCTATACCGTAATACAGTACACCCCCTCTGATCCTATACCGTAATACGGTACACCCCCTCTGACCCTATACCCTAATACAGTACACCCCCTCTGACCCTATACCCTAATACAGTACACCCCCTCTGACCCTATACCCTAATACAGTACACCCCCTCTGACCCTATACCCTAATACAGTACACCCCCTCTGACCCTATACCCTAATACAGTACACCCCCTCTGACCCTATACCCTAATACAGTACACCCCCTCTGATCCTATACCCTAATACAGTACACCCCCTCTGATCCTATACCCTAATACAGTACACCCCCTCTGATCCTATACCCTAATACAGTACACCCCCTCTGACCCTATACCCTAATACAGTACACCCCCTCTGACCCTATACCCTAATACAGTACACCCCCTCTGACCCTATACCCTAATACAGTACACCCCCTCTGACCCTATACCCTAATACAGTACACCCCCTCTGATCCTATACCCTAATACAGTACACGCCCTCTGATCCTATACCCTAATACAGTACACGCCCTCTGATCCTATACCCTAATACAATACACGCCCTCTGATCCTATACCGTAATACGGTACACCCCCTCTGATCCTATACCGTAATACGGTACACCCCCTCTGACCCTATACCCTAATACGGTACACCCCCTCTGACCCTATACCCTAATACGGTACACCCCCTCTGACCCTATACCCTAATACGGTACACCCCCTCTGACTCTATACCGTAATACGGTACACCCCCTCTGACCCTATACCCTAATACGGTACACCCCCTCTGACCCTATACCCTAATACGGTACACCCCCTCTGATCCTATACCCTAATACGGTACACCCCCTCTGACCCTATACCCTAATACGGTACACCCCCTCTGATCATATACCCTAATACGGTACACCCCCTCTGATCCTATACCCTAATACGGTACACCCCCTCTGATCCTATACCCTAATACAGTACACCCCCTCTGATCCTATACCCCCTCTGATCCTATACCCTAATACAGTACACCCCCTCTGATCCTATACCCTAATACAGTACACCCCCTCTGATCCTATACCCTAATACAGTACACCCCCTCTGATCCTATACCGTAATACAGCACACCCCCTCTGATCCTATACCCTAATACAGCACACCCCCTCTGATCCTATACCCTAATACAGCACACCCCCTCTGATCCTATACCCTAATACAGTACACCCCCTCTGATCCTATACCCTAATACAGTACACCCCCTCTGATCCTATACCCTAATACAGTACACCCCCTCTGATCCTATACCCTAATACAGTACACCCCCTCTGATCCTATACCCTAATACAGTACACCCCCTCTGTTCCTATACCCTAATACAGTACACCCCCTCTGATCCTATACCCTAATACAGTACACCCCCTCTGATCCTATACCCTAATACAGTACACCCCCTCTGATCCTATACCGTAATACAGTACACCCCCTCTGATCCTATACCCTAATACAGTACACCCTCTCTGATCCTATACCCTAATACAGTACACCCCCTCTGATCCTATACCCTAATACAGTACACCCCCTCTGATCCTATACCCTAATACAGTACACCCCCTCTGATCCTATACCGTAATACAGTACACCCCCTCTGATCCTATACCCTAATACAGTACACCCTCTCTGATCCTATACCCTAATACAGTACACCCCCTCTGATCCTATACCGTAATACAGTACACCCCCTCTGATCCTATACCCTAATACAGTACACCCTCTCTGATCCTATACCCTAATACAGTACACCCCCTCTGATCCTATACCCTAATACAGTACACCCCCTCTGATCCTATACCCTAATACAGTACACCCCCTCTGATCCTATACCCTAATACAGTACACCCCCTCTGATCCTATACCCTAATACAGTACACCCCCTCTGATCCTATACCCTAATACAGTACACCCCCTCTGATCCTATACCCTAATACAGTACACCCCCTCTGATCCTATACCCTAATACAGTACACCCCCTCTGATCCTATACCCTAATACAGTACACCCCCTCTGATCCTATACCCTAATACAGTACACCCCCTCTGATCCTATACCCTGATACAGTACACCCCTCTGATCCTATACCCTAATACAGTACACCCCTCTGATCCTATACCCTAATACAGTACACCCCCTCTGATCCTATACCCTAATACAGTACACCCCCTCTGATCCTATACCCTAATACAGTACACCCCCTCTGATCCTATACCCTAATACAGTACACCCCCTCTGATCCTATACCCTAATACAGTACACCACCTTTGATCCTATACCCTAATACAGTACACCCCCTCTGATCCTATACCCTAATACAGTACACCCCCTCTGATCCTATACCCTAATACAGTACACCCCCTCTGATCCTATACCCTAATACAGTACACCCCCTCTGATCCTATACCCTAATACAGGGAGATGAGAGGCTGCGGGGCTCAGGCTAGTGCTGCAGCATGCAAAGTGAAAACATCTTCCTGCACACGCCGTACTGATTGATCTGCACACAGTCACCCCCATCCCCTGCAGAGAGAGGGAGGGAGAGGGTAGCTGGCTGGATGTTGTAGTGGAGAAAATTGCTGCGTTAATAATTGATACTTCCTGAAATGCAGCTGTGAGTGGGGTTTCTGGCTTCACCGATATTAGAGAATCTTTTCAAATTACACTAAATTAAACTAAAGCATGAAGTTATACATTTACTTTATGAACTACGCAAACAGATGCGGTACTACTATAGCTACCATTCTCAGTAACACAGTAAAACATTCTTAATCCCATGTACTTTCAGTCTATGAGTCAGCACACCAGTCTCAAGTGTGATTCACGAATCTCAGTTTTTACCCACGCCTGAGTCGTGCTCCGTTCCTCTGTTCCTCACCTCCTCCAGAATCCCTGAGCCTCCCTGCTGCCCCTCCTCCATTCCCCCTTCCTTTCACTCATCCTCTTCCTCCACTCCCGCTCTCCTCCCACTAGCATAATGATGGAGCCCAGGGGTCTATTCTACTGTGGTACAACATTACAAAACGTAGATGGAAATAGGATTAATAGAGATAACATGAGTCTCGATTTTCTAGGTACTCTACAATACATTTCTTATGTGTACGTTGTGTAATGTTGAACGTTGTCGAATAAGCCTCTGATCTAGCCTCCACGAAGCGATCTGTGTCCCGTGTGGAGGAAGTCTGACGATACTGCTTCCGCTATCAAATACTGTAGAAGCACACTGGACAACACTGTCTGTCTGTTCACCTAAACATCACAGCCCTCTCCAGTCCAGCTGACAGGCCAGGGATGCACGTGTCAGACAAAACAACTCTGCCATACTCAAATGAAAAACAGGCTTATGCGCGGCCCACTAACATCAGCGTCACACCATTACATCTGTTTTGGATATTATGTACATTCATATCAACGTACAAGACATAATCCTTTGTGATATTAACCATTAGGGTAATGTACTGAGAACAGTGGGTGAATATGATTATGTGATTAAGCCTAAACAGTATGTGGGCTGGGCTCTGGGCCTGTATTCACAAGAGCAGGATTTCTGCTATAGGATCAGTTTTAAATAAGATTAAAATGGACAGGCGGGACCGGATCCTAGATCAGCACTACTCTGAAACTCTTTTGAATACGGGCCCAGATCAGCTGTTGAGTTATTTCAGAGCGTAAACTATCCCAGAGCCGCAGTCAGCTTCACAGGGATGCTGATAAGAAGAATGGCCTCCAGCCCCGGGCTAGTCCGGCTGGACAAACAAAACATGGTGTTGACAATGACATCACAGTCAAACAATGGGCTCCCAACCACCAGAGAAGTGCTGCACGTTTTGGGCCGGCCATCAGCCACGTGCTCTCTCGCTCTCACTCTGTCCTCTGCGTGCTTGCTTTTTGGCTTGTCTGTTGTACACTGTCTGGTTGATGGTGATGTCAGTGTCAGAGAGAAAACGGCGGTTTTGTTTTGTTGCTTACTGGATATCCTATCTAAAAACATTGAACCCTAGTGGTCTGAATATTGACTGATCTCAGGCCCTTCCTATTAAAAATTCTCTCTTTGATGAACAAGTCTTATACATGGATATATTCTTTCTACAGATTATCAGCATGCACCCAATATGTTCCCCCGGTTGATGCTTATTATGCATTATGTTGAACCAAAAGATTACATGTAACAACAACAAATAGGAAATAGGAAACAGTTTAATATATATGTGACATTGAATTAAACAATAATGTATGTTGATGTTAATATTATGTACAATATGTATGTTTCCATATGATAATAGCCTAATATATTCAATATGCTATAAACTATTGTTTAACAGTTTCACTCAATTCATTCAAATTAAGTTAATAATTATGACACACCCCTCACTATTGTCATTGGTTGCACTAATTGCACCGTTTGTCTACATAACCTGGTTCAAGCATTCATGACATCACCCCGAAGGAGGAACGGTGATGCTGAAACGCTGGTGATTTATATATACAGTGTGCAACTCTATTTTCATAGGTTACAGTTTCTTCACCTTTAGTCAGCACCGCTACATAGAATAATGTTCTCTGGGTGTGCGCCAGCTCATGTTTTTGATTTGGTTCTGTTGCTTTAACGGGAATGTTGGTGGTCTTTGTATCTCTCTCTCCTGGGTTAGGGCTGACAGGGTCTGGGTGCCATCTGCCAGGTGTGGAGGGTTGTTTCTTCTCCCCCGTAGTGGGCACTGACACCAGGCACGCCGTCTCCACATGAAGCCAATTAAGTTGGCCGTTTGTGGTCTCCACACTCTGATTCATATCGATACTATCCTTCACAGAGCCACACATTTACTCAGGAAATGAAAAGTGTGATGGGATTACAGTACAGTCACTCTCCAGAATTATCATAAACTCGTCACCCAATTGAATTTGGGCATCATGGTGGCATGCTATACTGTATGTATGGTGCATTACTCTTCTACAATACCGAAGGTGGGAATATTTAACCTGTTTGTCAGATGGTGCTGTATACTAATGAGTAGGGATGCACAATATATCGGTGAACTTATCGGAATTGGTCAATATTAGCTAAAAATGGCAACATCGGCATCAGCCTGATGTCTGGTTTAACGCTGATGTGCAAAACCGATGTCAAAGCTGACGTGCATAACTATACAGTGGGGCAAAAAAGTATTTAGTCAGCCACCAATTGTGCAAGTTCTCCCACTTAAAAAGATGAGAGAGGCCTGTAATTTTCATCATAGGTACACTTCAACTATGACAGACAAACTGAGAAAAAAAAATCCAGAAAATCACATTGTAGGATTTTTAATGAATTTATTTGCAAATTATGGTGGAAAATAAGTATTTGGTCAATAACAAAAGTTTCTCAATACTTTGTTATATACCCTTTGTTGGCAATGACAGAGGTCAAATGTTTTCTGTAAGTCTTCACAAGGTTTTCACACACTGGTGCTGGTATTTTGGCCCATTCCTCCATGCAGATCTCCTCTAGAGCAGTGATGCTTTGGGGCTGTTGCTGGGCAACACGGACTTTCAACTCCCTCCAAAGATTCTCTATGGGGTTGAGATCTGGAGACTGGCTAGGCCACTCCAGGACCTTGAAATGCTTCTTACGAAGACACTCCTTCCTTGCCCGGGCGGTGTGTTTGGGGTCATTGTCATGCTGAAAGACCCAGCCACGTTTCATCCTCAATGCCCTTGCTGATGGAAGGAGGTTTTCACTCAAAATATCACGATACATGGCCCCATTCATTCTTTCCTTTACACTGATCAGTCATCCTGGTCCCTTTGCAGAAAAACAGCCCCAAAGCATGATGTTTCCACCCCCATGCTTCACAGTAGGTATGGGGTTCTTTGGATGCAACTCAGCATTCTTTGTCCTCCAAACACGACGAGTTGAGTTTTTACCAAAAAGTTCTATTTTGGTTTCATCTGACCATATGACATTCTCCCAATCTTCTTCTGGATCATCCAAATGCTCTCTAGCAAACTTCAGACGGGCCTGGACATGTACTGGCTTAAGCAGGGGGACACGTCTGGCACTGCAGGATTTGAGTCCCTGGCGGCGTAGTGTGTTACTGATGGTAGGCTTTGGTACTTTGGTCCCAGCTCTCTGCAGGTTATTCACTAGGTCCCCCGTGTGGTTCTGGGATTTTTGCTCACCGTTCTTGTGATCATTTTGACCCCACGGGGTGAGATCTTGCATGGAGCCCCAGATCGAGGGAGATTATCAGTGGTCTTGTATGTCTTCCATTTCCTAATAATTACTCCCACAGTTGATTTCTTCAAACCAAGCTGCTTACCTATTGCAGATTCAGTCTTCCCAGCCTGGTGCAGGTCTACAATTTTGTTTCTGGTGTCCTTTGACAGCTCTTTGGTCTTGGCCATAGTGGAGTTTGGAGTGTGACTGTTTGAGGTTGTGGACAGGTGTCTTTTACACTGATAACAAGTTCAAACAGGTGCCATTAATACAGGTAACGAGTGGAGGACAGAGGAGCCTCTTAAAGAATAAGTTACAGGTCTGTGAGAGCCAGAAATCTTGCTTGTTTGTAGGTGACCAAATACTTATTTTCCACCATAATTTGCAAATAAATTCATTAAAAATCCTACAATGTGATTTTCGGGATTTTTTTTTCTCATTTTGTCTGTCATAGTTGAAGTGTACCTATGATGACAATTTCAGGCCTCTCTCATCTTTTTAAGTGGGAGAACTTGCACAATTGGTGGCTGACTAAATTCTTTTTTGCCCCACTGTATAACGTAGGTACATGGCATAATGACGCCACGTCAAATTTTGCACTACACGTGCAACACAGCATTTTTGTGAGAGTAAGACAATTTCCCCGAGACAACTCAAAGGCGAAATCCATTAACGACAAGATAATGGAATTCATTGCCCTTGACAATCAACCGTTCTCTGTCGTGGGTGATGTTGGCTTTCGCCGACTGGTCGAGCACCGGTACACACTACCAAGTGCGCTATTTTTCAGATGTTGCCCTACCGGAGTAACATAGTAACAGCGTCACTGCTGTAAAAATAAAAATAACATTGTGTCACTGCTATTAGCTTCACGACTGACATTTGGACCAGCGATTTCAGCCCCATGAGCATGCCGAGTCTGACAGCACAGTGGGTCGTCGAGGATATCGTACTGAGGAAAGTCGTACTGCGTAAGAAATAGGTTTTGATTATGTTTTACTGGTAATGGGGACATACGTAAATGCCAAGAAAATTAATTTTGGTCAGTGTGTGTGTGTAATCTTTATTTAACTAGGCAAGTCAGTTAAGAACAAATTCTTATTTACAATGACGGCCTACCCCGGCCAAAACCCGCACAAAGCTTGGCCAATTGTTCGCCGCCCTATGGGACTCCCAATCACGGCCGGATGTGATACAGCCTGGATTCGAACCAGGGACTGTAGTGACACCTCTTGGACTGAGATGCCGTGCCTTAGACCGCTGCGTCCATGTGTGTTAACTATTTAACTGTACTAGAATGCTTAAAAAGGCCCCACAAATATTAAATATCGGTATCAGGTTTTTCGTCAAGGAAAATATCGGATATCGGTATCGGCCAAAAATGTCATATCGGTGCATCACTACTAATGAGTACAGAAAAAAAAATGTATTGTCACATACACATTCCTAGACGGCTGTTGACCTAAATGGTGCTCTGCTCTCTAATCCACACTTGGCCCTCAAAACAACTCCTGCCTAACAGGGGTCTGTGTGTCTGTACCCTCTAGCTACAAGGGGAGGGGTGAAGGGGGGTTCCCCTCAACTAATCCCTATCTAACGTCAAATACCATCTCCACTAACGGCAAGAAGAAACGTCAGAAACGACAAGACGTCATACTCATCAATACCAATTCATCAGACAACTAGAAACTGTAGAAACTGACAATGAATTCCAGTATGAAAGATCCACTCCAAGTCCGAGGCCATTATCTTACAATAACGTAACCTAGACATCCGGTTTGGAGCGAGCGGTCGCATTTGCATTCGCTCTGCAGGTTGTATAACTTTTCATTACATTTCATTACATTTCATTATAGTACAATGGTTTAATTTGTCCAACCTTAGCAATTTCTTCTTAGCTAGCTACATAGCCGTCTGTGTATCAAAGATAATTGCGCAATTATCGTATTTCGTCGTCTATCGTAGTCCACACTGCTATCTGCCCAGCAGCTAGCCAGCTAGCAAACGTCCACCGTCTACCGAATAGTAGTATAACTTTTCATTACATTTCATTATAGTACAACGGTCTGATTTTCATTTTCATTACAGTACAACGGTTTGATTTGTTTGATCTTAGCTAGCTACATAGCCGTCTTTGTATCAAACATAATTGTGTAGTTATTGAGGTTCGCTAGCCAGCTATTTTCGTCCTAACGTAACGCAACGTAGCCAACACTGCTAGCTAGCCAGCTTGCCACCGAATAGCAGCATTGTAGAAACGAGTGCATCACAACGGAACGACTTGATTAGTGTAGTGTTAGCTGGCTACACAGTTGTCTTTGCTATCTTTGATTTGTTTGATCTTAGCTAGCTACTTAGCTGGCTACATAGCCGTCTTTGTATCAAAGATAATTGTGTAGTTATCGAGGCTCGCTGAGGTTCGCTAGCCAGGTATTCTCGTCCTAACGTAACGTAGTCAACCCTGCTAGCTAGCCAGCTAGCCACCGATTAGCAGCACTGTAGAAACGATTACATTACAACGGAACGACTTGATTTGTGTAGTGTTAGCTAGCTACATAGTTTTCTTTGCTATCTTTGTATCTAAGATAATTGTGTAGCTTTGAGTAATTATCGGTTAGCTAGCCAGCTATTTTCGCCTGCCGCGCTGCCGTCCTCCTACCTAGCCAACACTGCTAGCTAACACTGCTAGCTAGCCAACTTCTACCGAATAGCAGCACTGTAGAAACTTACATTACAACGGAACGACTTGATTAGCGTAGTGTTAGCTAGTTGTCTTTGCTGTCCTTGTATCCATGATAATTGTGTAGTTTAGAGAAATTTAGAGAAATTGTCGAGGTCACCTAGCCAGCTTCACTTTCAACAACGCAGCCACTGCTAGCCAGGCTACTTCACCAGCCAGCAGTACTATATCATTTTAGTCAATCAGATCTTTTATTTTATTTTATTTTAGCAACGTAAGCTTAACTCTCTGAACATTCGAGACGTGTAGCCCACTTGTCATTCTAATCTCCTTTGCTTTAGCGTAGCCTCTTCTGTAGCCTGTCAACTATGTGTCTGTCTATCCCTGTTCTTTCCTCTCTGCACAGACCATACAAACGCTTCACACCGCGTGGCCGCGCCCACCCTAACCTGGTGGTCCCAGCCCGCACGACCCACGTGGAGTTCCAGGTCTCCGGTAGCCTCTGGAACTGCCGATCCGCGGCCAACAAGGCAGAGCTCATCTCAGCCTATGCGTCCCTCCAGTCCCTCGACTTCTTGGCACTGACGGAAACATGGCTTACCACAGATAACACTGCTACTCCTACTGCTCTCTCTTCGTCTGCCCACGTGTTCTCGCACACCCCGAGAGCTTCTGGTCAGCGGGGTGGTGGCACCGGGATCCTCATCTCTCCCAAGTGGTCATTCTCTCTTTCTCCCCTTACCCATCTGTCTATCGCCTCCTTTGAATTCCATGCTGTCACAGTTACCAGCCCTTTCAAGCTTAACATCCTTATCATTTATCGCCCTCCAGGTTCCCTTGGAGAGTTCATCAATGAGCTTGATGCCTTGATAAGCTCCTTTCCTGAGGACGGCTCACCTCTCACAGTTCTGGGTGACTTTAACCTCCCCATGTCTACCTTTGACTCATTCCTCTCTGCCTCCTTCTTTCCACTCCTCTCCTCTTTTGACCTCACCCTCTCACCTTCCCCCCCTACTCACAAGGCAGGCAATACGCTTGACCTCATCTTTACTAGATGCTGTTCTTCCACTAATCTCATTGCAACTCCCCTCCAAGTCTCCGACCACTACCTTGTATCCTTTTCCCTCTCGCTCTCATCCAACACTTCCCACACTGCCCCTACTCGGATGGTATCGCGCCGTCCCAACCTTCGCTCTCTCTCTCCCGCTACTCTCTCCTCTTCCATCCTATCATCTCTTCCCTCTGCCCAAACCTTCTCCAACCTATCTCCTGATTCTGCCTCCTCAACCCTCCTCTCCTCCCTTTCTGCATCCTTTGACTCTCTATGTCCCCTATCTTCCAGGCCGGCTCGGTCCTCCCCTCCCGCTCCGTGGCTCGACGACTCATTGCGAGCTCACAGAACAGGGCTCCGGGCAGCCGAGCGGAAATGGAGGAAAACTCGCCTCCCTGCGGACCTGGCATCCTTTCACTCCCTCCTCTCTACATTTTCCTCTTCTGTCTCTGCTGCTAAAGCCACTTTCTACCACTCTAAATTCCAAGCATCTGCCTCTAACCCTAGGAAGCTCTTTGCCACCTTCTCCTCCCTCCTGAATCCTCCTCCCCCTCCCCCCCACCTCCTCCCTCTCTGCAGACGACTTCGTCAACCATTTTGAAAAGAAGGTCGACGACATCCGATCCTCGTTTGCTAAGTCAAACGACACCGCTGGTTCTGCTCACACTGCCCTACCCTGTGCTTTGACCTCTTTCTCCCCTCTCTCTCCAGATGAAATCTCGCGTCTTGTGACGGCCGGCCGCCCAACAACCTGCCCGCTTGACCCTATCCCTTCCTCTCTTCTCCAGACCATTTCCGGAGACCTTCTCCCTTACCTCACCTCGCTCATCAACTCATCCTTGACCGCTGGCTACGTCCCTTCCGTCTTCAAGAGAGCGAGAGTTGCAACCCTTCTGAAAAAACCTACACTCGATCCCTACGATGTCAACAACTACAGACCAGTATCCCTTCTTTCTTTTCTCTCCAAAACTCTTGAACGTGCCGTCCTTGGCCAGCTCTCCTGCTATCTCTCTCAGAATGACCTTCTTGATCCAAATCAGTCAGGTTTCAAGACTAGTCACTCAACTGAGACTGCTCTTCTCTGTATCACGGAGGCGCTCCGCACTGCTAAAGCTAACTCTCTCTCCTCTGCTCTCATCCTTCTAGACCTATCGGCTGCCTTCGATACTGTGAACCATCAGATCCTCCTCTCCACCCTCTCCGAGTTGGGCATCTCCGGCGCGGCCCACGCTCGGATTGCGTCCTACCTGACAGGTCGCTCCTACCAGGTGGCGTGGCGAGAATCTGTCTCCTCACCACGCGCTCTCACCACTGGTGTCCCCCAGGGCTCTGTTCTAGGCCCTCTCCTATTCTCGCTATACACCAAGTCACTTGGCTCTGTCATAACCTCACATGGTCTCTCCTATCATTGCTATGCAGACGACACACAATTAATCTTCTCCTTTCCCCCTTCTGATGACCAGGTGGCGAATCGCATCTCTGCGTGTCTGGCAGACATATCAGTGTGGATGACGGATCACCACCTCAAGCTGAACCTCGGCAAGATGGAGCTGCTCTTCCTCCCGGGGAAGGACTGCCCGTTCCATGATCTCGCCATCACGGTTGACAACTCCATTGTGTCCTCCTCCCAGAGCGCTAAGAACCTTGGCGTGATCCTGGACAACACCCTGTCGTTCTCAACTAACATCAAGGCGGTGGCCCGTTCCTGTAGGTTCATGCTCTACAACATCCGCAGAGTACGACCCTGCCTCACACAGGAAGCGGCGCAGGTCCTAATCCAGGCACTTGTCATCTCCCGTCTGGATTACTGCAACTCGCTGTTGGCTGGGCTCCCTGCCTGTGCCATCAAACCCCTACAACTCATCCAGAACGCCGCAGCCCGTCTGGTGTTCAACCTTCCCAAGTTCTCTCACGTCACCCCGCTCCTCCGCTCTCTCCACTGGCTTCCAGTTGAAGCTCGCATCCGCTACAAGACCATGGTGCTTGCCTACGGAGCTGTGAGGGGAACGGCACCTCAGTACCTTCAGGCTCTGATCAGGCCCTACACCCAAACAAGGGCACTGCGTTCATCCACCTCTGGCCTGCTCGCCTCCCTACCACTGAGGAAGTACAGATCCCGCTCAGCCCAGTCAAAACTGTTCGCTGCTCTGGCACCCCAATGGTGGAACAAACTCCCTCACGACGCCAGGACAGCGGAGTCAATCACCACCTTCCGGAGACACCTGAAACCCCACCTCTTCAAGGAATACCTAGGATAAAGCAATCCTTCTGCCCCCCCCCCCCCCCCCCCCCCCTCCCCTTAAAAGATTTAGATGCACTATTGTAAAGTGGCTGTTCCACTGGATGTCATAAGGTGAATGCACCAATTTGTAAGTCGCTCTGGATAAGAGCGTCTGCTAAATGACTTAAATGTAAATGTAATGTAAATGTAATAACGTAATGAACAATACAGCATCTTCCAGTTAACGCTGCAATATGAAGCCTCCCGAGTGGCGCAATGGTCTAAGGCACTGCATCGCGGTGCTAGCTGTGCCACTAGAGATTCTGGGTTCGAGTCCAGGCTCTGTCGCAGCCAGCCGCGACCGGGAGACCCATGGGACGGCGCACAATTGGCCCAGCATCGTCCGGGTTAGGGGAGGGTTTGGCTGGCAGGGATGTTCTTGTCCCATCGCGCACTAGCGAATCCTGTGGCGTGGCGGGCCGGGCACAGTGCACGCTGACACGGTCGCCAGGTGTACGGTGTTTCCCTCGACACATTGGTGCGGCTGGCTTCCGGGTTAAGTGAGCATTGTGTCAAGAAACAGTGTGGCTTGGTTGGGTTGTGTTTCGGAGGACACACAGCTCTCGACGTCCACCTCTCCAGAGTCCGTACGGGAGTTGCAGCGATGAGATAAGACTAACTACCAATTGGATACCACGAAAAAGGGCTAATACATTTTTTTGTATAATAATAATACTTTTTTAAATTCACATATAAATATGGGTTATAGATCTGTCATTCTCATTGAAAGCAAGTCTAAGAAACAGTAGATCTGTTCTATGTGTGCTATTTCTATGCTTCCATTCCTAAATTTCGTTTTTGTGACTTTTACTTTCGGTTTTGTACACCAGCTTCAAACAGCTGGAAGTACATTATTTGTGGTTATGAAAATTATATTTCACAGCAGTTTAGATGGTACAATGATTCTCTACACAAACTGAAATAAGGCAAACTAATAGAATTTTAGCAACAAGGAAAATGGTGGAGCGATTTAACATAATATATAGATGTAATATATTCTAAAACAGATCTTTGTTGCACTACAACATCCCTCAGTATTGAGGTCATAAGGTCATCATGGTTAAGAGCGTATCATGTGAGGTGATGCCATGCTTTATCACGCAGGGTGCAGCTCCATGCAGAAGACCACAGCCCTCCTCCCCATGGCATGCAGCGCCACGTGGGGGCTTTGTGATGGTTTGCACCAACAGGCTGAGAGTGATTCAGCCTTTTCATTCTTACTAATCCATTCCTGCCGAAGGGCACTCAAAAACAGCTTTCCCCATTCTATCTGAACACGCACATGAAAACACAAACACACACACTTTTGCCTCTTTCCATCTAGACTGGTACATTGAGGAATAACAATTTAGAATAATAACAAACTAGAAATGGATGTCATTGTCAAGTATATTAACATGCAAATGAATTTGGTTGAGTTGTCAACTAAAGTGAATTCAAAGTGAAATCCACAAAATAATGTCCCCATGTCATTGGAGGGTGTGAGGTGGATTTAAGTTAAAAGGTGGATGAAAAAAAGACGAGATTCCCTTACGTTGATGACTTTTTTCAAATCTAATCAGTTTTCGACCTTGATTCAGCGTCATCCCATTACACTTTTGGTTTGAAATGTCGTGGAAACAACATTGACTCAAGCAGTAACCAGACCCCATTCATTTCATCGGCTATAGAGGAAGAATGAAGGACACCCATCCTAATGAGATAAAAAATGGACTCTGTAGCCATGCCAACAGTGGCCCTCATCTACCGGCCATCGGGCTCATATGGATTAAGTGACTTTGCATTGAGCCGGTTACTGCACCTTGTCATCAATGACCTCTAATACAAATCGGCACTTTACTGCATTTGCATTATGGACGTACACCTCTGAAAGGCACTGTATATACTCTGTACATTAGCCACGTCAGCATCCTGCCCTCGGCTTATATAGATATATCCCCTCTGTAAAAATGGTGTACAGCCCCTCTGTAAAAATGGTATATAGCCCCTCTGTAAAAATGGTATATAGCCCCTATGTAAAAATGATATATTCCCATTGTAATCAACCTGTACTTGATGTTTACTGTTCTGATATTGTATATTCTGTATGATGTCTATGTGGACTTGTCTGTATTCTGTTTGGATATGGTCTACTGCTGGCAGCAGCTTCAGCAACACAACAGTTTACTATGCAGCAAGGCCTACATCCTCAGACTACATACATGTAAACATAAAACCGTAGGACTAGCATCCCGGACCCAGCTATCCTACATGATGTTCCCAGAGAGAACCATCCATCTCTAAAATGAAATATGCACAACAGTGATCTAATTAACTATCAGTCAGTCAGGACTTCCTTCATTCCTGCCCCTTCATAATGGTTTGGCTCCTAGTCCCCTTCATAATGTCTCCTGTGTCTAGTCCCCTTCATAATGGTTTGGCTCCTAGTCCCCTTCATAATGGTTTGGCTCCTAGTCCCCTTCATAATGGTTTGGCTCCTAGTCCCCTTCATAATGTCTCCTGTGTCTAGTCCCCTTCATAATGGTTTGGCTCCTAGTCCCCTTCATAATGGTTTGGCTCCTAGTCCCCTTTATAATGGTTTGGCTCCTAGTCCCCTTCATAATGGTTTGGCTCCTAGTCCCCTTCATAATGTCTCCTGTGTCTAGTCCCCTTCATAATGGTTTGGCTCCTAGTCCCCTTCATAATGGTTTGGCTCCTAGTCCCCTTCATAATGTCTCCTGTGTCTAGTCCCCTTCATAATGTCTCCTGTGTCTAGTCCCCTTCATAATGTCTCCTGTGTCTAGTCCCCTTCATAATGGCTCCTGTGTCTAGTCCCCTTCATAATGGCTCCTGTGTCTAGTCCCCTTCATAATGTCTCCTGTGTTTAGTCCCCTTCATAATGGCTCCTGTGTCTAGTCCCCTTCATAATGGCTCCTGTGTCTAGTCCCCTTCATAATGGCTCCTGTGTCTAGTCCCCTTCATAATGGCTCCTGTGTCTAGTCCCCTTCATAATGGCTCCTGTGTCTACTCCCCTTCATAATGGCTCCTGTGTCTACTCCCCTTCATAATGGCTCCTGTGTCTACTCCCCTTCATAATGGCTCCTGTGTCTAGTCCCCTTCATAATAGCTCCTGTGTCTAGTCCCCTTCATAATAGCTCCTGTGTTTAGTCCCCTTCATAATGGCTCCTGTGTCTAGTCCCCTTCATAATGTCTCCTGTGTCTAGTCCCCTTCATAATGTCTCCTGTGTCTAGTCCCCTTCACAATGACTATTCACTAGGTCTCGTTAAAGGGTTGAGCGGGCAGGCCATTTCAGCCTAATCATCTCAGCAGTCCTAACAGGGCAGGCCTGTATATCGTTCTGCTCAGGATAATGAACGAAATGTCATCCTGATAAAATCACACACTGAAATAGTTGGATCGTGAAAGACCGTGGCATTGATTGTTTTTTAGCCAATATACACTTCCTCAAAAGTCTGAATTAATCTAAGATAACTCAGGAAACAGGTCATTCATTTGGTTGTTTTTGCAGAGGAGATTTTAGTCACACAATTTTACATTTAACTAATGTAGTGCAGTACATCTAAATAAAGAAATGTGCATGTTGAATGACAACAAAGACTTTATTGAAAAATCCCTACTGTTGATCAATCACCGATGAGGGGGCGTAGACTTCGGCTACCGACTTCAGCTTGCCTCCAGAAAAAAGCATGTGTGTCCGAACAGCCTAAAAAAACTTGCTGAAGTCCAAAATGAACAAAAACATCACAAAATGTCGGTATAATATACGCACCACCTTTTCCAAACTGTTTCGGCTGGGAAGCATGCGGACGCCCTAAGACTAATCAAAGATGGCCAAAATCTCAAGCATTATGATAATGGTTAATAGAGCATATTCTGGACATCATTAATTTGCCCATGGTAACCACAGATGATAGGGGGGTGAGGATAGGTAACAACATCTCCACCCCTCTGATCCTCAACACTGGGGCCCCACAAGGGTGCGTTCTGAGCCCTCTCCTGTACTCCCTGTTCACCCACGACTGCGTGGCCATGCACGCCTCCAACTCAAATCATCAAGTTTGCGGACGACACTACAGTGGTAGGCTTGATTACCAACAACGACGAGACGGCCTACAGGGAGGAGGTGAGGGCCCTCGGAGTGTGGTGTCAGGAAAATAACCTCACACTCAACGTCAACAAAACAAAGGAGATGATTGTGGACTTCAGGAAACAGCAGAGGGAGCACCCCCCCTAACCACATCGACGGGACAGTAGTGGAGAGGGTAGTAAGTTAAGTTCCTCGGTTTACACATCACGGACAAACTGAATTGGTCCACCCACACAGACAGCGTTGTGAAGAAGGCGCAGCAGCGCCTCTTCAACCTCAGGAGGCGGAAGAAATTTGGCTTGTCACCAAAAGCACTCACAAACTTCTACAGATGCACAATCGAGAGCATCCTGTCGGGCTGTATCACCGCCTGGTACGGCAACTGCTCCGCCCACAACCGTAAGGCTCTCCAGAGGGTAGTGAGGTCTGCACAACGCATCACCGGGGGCAAACTACCTGCCCTCCAGGACACTTACACCACCCGATGTCACAGGAAGGCCATAAAGATCATCAAGCATAACAACCCCCCAAGCCACTGCCTGTTCACCCCGCTATCATCCAGAAGGCGAGGTCAGTACAGGTGCATCAAAGCAGGGACCGAGAGACTGAAAAACAGCTTCTATCTCAAGGCCATCAGACTGTTAAACAGCCACCACTAACATTTAGTGGCCGCTGCCAACATACTGACTCAACTCTAGCCACTTTAATAATGGGAATTGATGGAAATTTATGTAAAAATGTATCACTAGACACTTTAAACAATGCCACTTAATATAATGTTTACATACCCTACATTACTCATCTCATATGTATATACTGTACTCTATATTATCTACTGCATCTTGACATCTTTATGTAATACATGTATCACTAGCCACTTTAACTTCTACTTTATCACAATCCCGTATCCGGGAGCACCCCCATCAGTAAAAAAGCTGACTAGCATAGCCTAGCATAGCGTTACAAGTAAATACTAGCATCTAAATATCATTAAATCACAAGTCCAAGACACCAGATGAAAGATACACATCTTGTGAATCCAGCCATCATTTCTGATTTTTAAAATGTTTTACAGGGAAGACACAATATTTATTTCTATTAGCTAACCACGATAGCAAAAGACAACTTTTTTTCCCACCATTTTTTTCCTGCATAGGTAGCTATCACAATTTCGACCAAATAAAGATATAAATATTCACTAACCAAGAAACAACTTCATCAGATGACAGTCTGATAACATATTTATTGTATAGCATATGTTTTGTTAGAAAAATGTGCATATTTCAGGTATAAATCATAGTTTTACATTGCAGCCACCATCACAACTCTCACCAAAGCAACTAGAATAACTACAGAGACCAACGTGAATTACCTAAATACTCATCATAAAACATTTATGAAAAATACACAGCGTACAGCAAATGAAAGACAAAGAAATTGTGAATCCAGCCAATATTTCAGATTTTTTAAGTGTTTTACAGCGAAAACACAATATAGCATTTTATTAGCTTACTACAATAGCCAACCACACAACAGCATTGATTCAAGCCAACAATAGCGATAACGAATAAACCAGCAAAAGATATTAATTTTTTCACTAACCTTCTCAAACTTCTTCAGATGACAGTCCTATAACATCATATTACACAATACATATACATACAGCGTGCGTTAAAGCGAGACCGCACCGAAATTAATGGCGGAATAGGAGTTTTACATTTTTCAACAGAACAACGAATTAACATCATAAATACTTCTTACTTTTTGATGAGCTTTCATCAGAATCTTGGGCAAGTTGTCCTTTGTCCAAAAGAATCGTTGCTAGGTTGTAGATTGTCGCCTTCAACTTTGGAATTAGCAGTAAACATTAGCCATGTGGCCCAGACGTGCCCAACTCACTATAACGCAGCACAAAGAAATATCCGAAAATCGCAATATACTGATATAACTCGGTTTAAAATAACAACATTATGATGTCTTTAACACCTATATCGAATAAAATCAGAGCCGGATATATCTAAGGCCTATATCGGGAGCTTTCCAGAACGCCATCCTGAGGTCTGTCTTGCGTCATGGCGAATGTTGAGAAGAGTGCACCCCACGTTCCAAGCCCATTTATATGGCCTCAGATCTGCCTAGCAACTCCATTCCAATTCTCACTATTTGCTGACATCAAGGGGAAGGCGTATGCAGTGCATCTCGACCAATAGAAGACATGCAAATTAATAAACTGACCCCAGAACAGCCTGCCTGATTTCAGATTTCTCACTTCCTCACAGGAAGTTTGCTCCAACTTGAGTTCTGTTTTACTCACAGATATAATTCAAACGGTTTTAGAAACTAGAGAGGGTTTTCTATCCAATAGTAATAATAATATGCATATTGTACGAGCAAGAATTGAGTACGAGGCAGTTTAATTTGGGAACGAAATTTTTACAAAGTGAAAACATTACCCCGTATTGAGAAAAGGTTTTAAACTATGCCACTTTATGTTTATATACCCTACATTACTCATCTCATATGTATATACTGTACTCTATACCATCTGCTGCATCTTGCCTATGCCGTTCTGTACCATCACTCATTCATATATCTTTATGTACATATTCTTTATCCCTTTACACTTGTGTGTATAAGGTAGTAGTTGTGGAATTGTTAGGTTAGATTACTCGTTGGTTATTACTGCATTGTCGGAACTAGAAGCACAAGCATTTCGCTACACTCGCATTAACATCTGCTAACCATGTGTATGTGACAAATCAAATTTGATTTGATTTGATGAGACACAGGCAGGTTACTATAGGCTACCATTGACATCTGAGGGGTGAAGAGGGGTGAGCAGGAAAGCCTTCTCAAAGGAAGCAGACTGGAAACCATGGCCTAAGGACATTGGTTACCAATGCATTCAGAAATCAGAGGCTTCAATGGAACACACACACATGGCAACTGACAGTAGACCATTTACAATGGACAAAATACTGATGTGTTTGGCATGACAGTAGATCAACGTCAAGGAGTGCAACCTTAGGCTGTCTTTAGTCAAAGTGGAATAGTGGATATGACTAATTAAATGAAAGGAATGAGAAACATACGAGCGATGGAAACCAGCCATCTTTTACAGACTACATGACAGTTCCATTCCCACTCGAACAATGACACCTCCGCTTCTCCCAGGGGGAAAACGGTTAACTGCTACAGTAGACTTTATTGGTGCGCTATCGTATCCTGCGTCATTTTGAAACGCTCTCTATTACCACTTAGAAGATTTCCCCTGAGAAAACAAAAATGTCTACCTCTTTATAAGAGCTCCAGGTAGGCTAGCTGGATGCGTCTGTCTCACACACACACGTGCACACGCTCTCTCGCACACAAACACAGTGTGTAGGTTGTATTTCCTTCAGTTCCTCTTCCTGTAAGGATAAGGGGAATGAAAATGCTTGGTTTAAACGAGCAAACCAGCACATGGGGAGATTGGGGCCTACAGGTCACCCTCTGTGGATATTACCTCCCGATCCTCCATGTATTTATCTAATACGTAATCACTGTCTACAGCATCCCCAGATTGATGATATTCATCCTATTCCCACGCCTTACATGTACTAAATGGATTTACATTTATAGATTTGTTTAAGGTTAAAAGGTTCATTCTGAGTGGGGGGGGTGAATGGAGGGTGAATGGAATTCTCAAATCTTGGTAGACCTGAATTGGCTGACGGTTGCTTTGCTCAGTGGGGAACCTTAAGAGGGGCAGGAGACAGGAGAAGAAGTAACAAGATAAGCCACAGCAGGAGGAGGCATATGTCGATGTGCCCTTGAGTAAGGCACTTAACCCTAATTTGCGCCGTACTACTATGGCTGACCCTGTAAAACAACATTTCTGGTGTACACATGTAACGGATGTGAAATGGCTAGCTAGTTAGCGGGTGTAACGGATGTGAAATGGCTAGCTAGTTAGCGGGTACGCGCTAGTAGCATTTCAATCAGTTACGTCACTTGCTCTGAGACTTAAGTAGTGTTGCCCCTTGCTTTGCAAGGGCCGTGGCTTTTGTGGAGCGATGGGTAACGCTGCTTCGTGGGCGACTGTTGTCGATGTGTGCAGAGGGTCCCTGGTTCGCGCCCGGGTCGGGGCGAGGGGACGGTTTAAAGTTATACTGTTACACGGGTACGCGCTAATAGTGTTTCAATCAGTTACGTCACTTGCTCTGAAACCTAGAAGTAGTGTTGCCCCCTGCTCTGCAAGAGCCGCGGCTTTTGTGGAGCGATGGGTAACGACGCTTCGTGGGTGTCAGTTGTTGATGTGTGCAGAGGGTCCCTGGTTCGCGCCCGTGTCGGGGCGAGGGGACGCCGTAAAGTGATACTGTTACACACACACACAGTTGAAGTCGGAAGTTTACATACACATAGGTTGGAGTCATTAAAACTCATTTTTCAACCACTCCACAAATTTCTTGTTAACAAACTACGGTGTTGGCAAGTCGGTTGGACATCTACTTTGTGCATGACACAAGTAATTTTTCCAACAATTGTTTACAAACAGATTATTTCACTTATAATTCACAGTATCACAATTCCAGTGGGTCAGAAGTTTACATACACTAAGTTGACTGTGCCTTTAAACAGCTTGGAAAATTCCAGAAAATTATGTAATGGCTTTAGAAGCATCTGATAGGCTAATTGACATCATTTGAGTCAATTGGAGGTGTACCTGTGGATGTATTTCAAGGCCTACCTTCAAACGCAGTGCCTCTTTGTTTGACATCATGGGAAAATCAAAAGAAATCAGCCAAAACATCAGAAAATAAATTGTAGACCTCCACAAGTCTGATTCATCCTTGGGAGCAATTTCCAAACACCTGAAGGTACCACGTTCATCTGTACAAACAATAGTACGCAAGTATAAACACCATGGGACCACGCAGCCGTCATACCGCTCAGGAAGGAGACACGTTCTGTCTCCTAGAGATGAACGTACTTTGTTGCGAAAAGTGCAAATCAATCCCAGAACAACAGCAAATGACCTTGTGAAGATGCTGGAGGAAACCCGTACAAAAGTATCTATATCCATAGTAAAATGAGTCCTATATCGACATAACCTGAAAGGCCGCTCAGCAAGGAAGAAGCCACTGCTCGAAAACCGCCATAAAAAAAGCCAGACTACGGTTTGCAACTGCACATGGGAACAAAGATCGTACTTTTTGGAGAAATGTCCTCTGGCCTGATGAAACAAAAATAGAACTGTTTGGCCATAATGACCATTGTTATGTTTGGAGGAAAATGGGGGAGGCTTTCAAGCCGAAGAACACCATCCCGACCATGAAGCACGGGGGTGGCAGCATCATGTTGTGGGGGGGACTGGTGCACTTCACAAAATAGATGGCATCATGAGGAACGAAAATTATATGGATATATTGCAGCAACATCTCAAGACATCAGTCAGGAAGTTAAAGCTTGGTCGCAAATGGGTCTTCCAAATGGACAATGACCCCAAGCATACTTCCAAAGTTGTGGCAAAATGGCTTAAAAACAACAAAGTCAAGGTAATGGAGTGGCCATCACAAAGCCCCGACGTCAATCCTATAGAAAATTTGTGGGCAGAACTGAAAAAGTGCGTGCGAGCAAGGAGGCCTACAAACCTGACTCAGTTACACCAGCTCTGTGAGGAGGAATGGGCCAAAATTCACCCAACTTGTTGTGGGAAGCTTGTGGAAGGCTACCCAAAACATTTGACCCAAGTTAAACAATTTAAAAAGGCAATGCTACCAAATACTAATTGAGTGTATGTAAACTTCTATAAAGTGGTGATCCTAACTGACCTAAGACATGGGATTTTTCCTAGGATTAAATGTCAGGAATTATGAAAAACTGAGTTTATATTAATTTGGCTAATGTGTATGTAAACATCTGACTTCAACTGTGTCTATATATATATATATATAGTACCAGTCAAAAGTTTGGGGTTTTCTTTATTTTTACATTGTAGAATAGTAGTGGAGACATCAAAACTATGAAATAACACATGGAGTCATGTAGTAACTTTCAGACCCCTTTACCGATGGCACTGTAGATACATAGGTGGAAAAGAGGGTCTGGTGTGGTGATGCTGCAGGCTGACTAGGTTGGGGGAGGGGAGAGTCTTTACCTCCCCCTCTCCCTCCCTTCCTGTGCTCTCATCCCTTAGCCTTGGCCAGATCCTCATCTGTGCTCATAAAATTCTGATAATGTAGTCAGGGCCATCATAATGGTCCATCATAATGGTCCTACTGGCAGCCATTCACTGTGATAATGAAACACTGGTGACATGATATAGCCAGAAATATTACCAACGGTTGCTGACTGGGGGGGATAATAGAACCATGTGCTGTTCATACGCTGTGAAAAAGTTGTAAAATGAATACGGCTACAGGTGTGTGTGTGTGTGTGTGTGTGTGTATGCATGCTTTCTTACAATCCCACAAGGGGGGGGGGGAATGGATTATCAAATCAGCTCCTGCAGTGGACTGCCCTATGCTGTAGCTCCTACAGCATCTCTCTATCTCCTTCCAGAGGCCAAATGTCAGTGAAGTTAAGTTAATGTTTACAGGACAGCTGGCACTTTCTTCAATCCCACCTCCTACCAAAGAGCTCCCGTTCTTTCTTTCTTCAATCCCACCTCCTGCCAAAGAGCTCCCGTTCTTTCTTTCTTCAATCCCACCTCCTGCCAAACAGCTCCCTTTCTTTCAGCTCCCTTTCTTTCTTTCTTCAATCCCACCTCCTGCCAAAGAGCTACCATTCTTTCTTTCTTCAATCCCACCTCCTGCCAAACAGCTCCCTTTCTTTCTTTAATCCCACCTCCTGCCAAAGAGCTCTCGTTCTTTCTTTCTTCAATCCCACCTCCTGCCAAAGAGCTCCCGTTCTTTCTTTCTTCAATCCCACCTCCTGCCAAAGAGCTCCCGTTCTTTCTTTCTTCAATCCCACCTCCTGCCAAAGAGCTCCCGTTCTTTCTTTCTTCAATCCCACCTCCTGCCAAAGAGCTCCCGTTCTTTCTTTCTCCACACGGCTTTGAGATGTAAAACAGAGAGAAGTTTCTCTCTCAAAGCAGCAGCTGATTCTGTTGGCCCTGATGTAGCCCCTGGGATATCAATTAACATTCATCCAGGCTAGCGGCTTAGCAATCAAGTAGAGAGAGAGAGAGAGAGAGTTGGGCTGAGAGTGCATTGTGTTTACAAATGGAGTACACACACAAGCTGCACTTTAACCCCCTACACACATAGGTACGCACGAACACACACGCACTCTCTCAATGTATAAGTCTAATTATCTAGTGATGGTCAGGGCCCTGGTAGGGGAGCTAGGGGAGGGTGTTGGTTGGCAGACCCCTACAGACACAGACATTGCCTGGGACCAACGATTAGATTTTTTGGAGGAGGAGCAGATGGCAGGCTGGGCTAGGCTGTAGTCGGGCCTTGGGGCCGTCCTTCATGTGTTAGCGCTGGTAGCTTGTTAGCGCTGGCTGCTAAGCCCAAGGGTGAGGCATTTGATGGGCTTTTTGAGACGTGTCTCTGGGGCTTTGGGTTCTGATACGCTAGCGGCTACGCTAACCGTACAAGGCTCTCATTTGAAGGATTTATGATGTTCTTACACAGCCAAAACAGTGTGATAGCGTTAAAGACTTAGAATCCAATGTTTTGGATTAAATACTGAATTGAATTATTTGAGGGGAAACTAACACTTGAGAAAAGAGAACCCCTTCTCTCTGATAACAAAAGCATCCGCTTTACTATAATACAGAGCTTAGATAAAAAGGACACACTGAAATGGCTCTTCTCAAGGCCATGCCTCTCACCCTTCACAGGACACATCAGACGTAATAGTGAGTGACATAATGTTACAGCCATGGGGGGACAAACAACAATACCTCATCACTGCCACACAGACAGACACACACAGACAACCCCCTCCAGAGTCTGCTTTAGAGGGAATCACAGGAGACACGCCCATCCAGAGACGTGAGCATGGGGAGCATCTCAGAGCGTGAAAAGCAGCTTAGCTGGAGGAGAGAGGCACTGTCAGAGAGAGGGCAAGTCCTGTCAGATTTTCCAGACAAGTCTAATGTAGAGTTCACTTGGCAGACAGGCAGATTGGACAAGGAGAAGTGGAAAAGCAAAAGCCCATAGATCATGTAGTTAACCATTTAACTGCTAAAGATTTAACATAATCAGAAGTTCTAGGTATAAGCATTGCTTATTTACTCAGACACAACAGTTTGATGAATCTACAAAGGCATGAACTTAAAAATATGACCAGAAAACCAGAGTAATATTTGTAGTTATTTCCAGGCTAGTGGCTTAGCAATCAAGTAGAGAGAGAGAGAGAGAGAGAGAGAGAGCTGGGCTGAGAGTGCATTGTGTTATTTGTAGTTATATTTGTAGTTTCAGAAATCGAAATCAAATTAAATTCCATTGACTGAATGGCGGTCATTGAAGTGGACGGCGTCCATTATAGTCCAACTCTGTTCTTTAAGGGTAAGGATTCAGGCTTCTGCAGTTATTTTTTTATTTCACCTTTATTTAACCAGGTAGGCTAGTTGAGAACAAGTTCTCATTTACAACTGCGACCTGGCCAAGATAAAGCAAAGCAGTGCGACAAAAAACAACAACACAGAGTTACACATGGAATAAACAAACATACAGTCAATAACACAATAGAAAAAAGTCTATATACAGTATGTACAGAAACAATTACAATTTAGCAGTTAAATCTGTAAATTGACACTATTCGAATTTTGATAGCCTTTAGAAGCCAAACAGAGTTACTATTATGGTCCTAAAACACAGTAGATAAAAACATCCACTCATGTGTACTACATACATCCAAGTAAGACCCCACAGAACACTACCAGACAACGCACTACCAGACAACGCACTACCAGACAACGCACTACCAGACAACGCACTACCAGAAAACGCACTACCAGAAAACACACTACCAGAAAACACACTACCAGAAAACACACTACCAGAAAACACACTACCAGAGAACACACTACCAGAGAACACACTACCAGAGAACACACTACCAGAGAACACACTACCAGAGAACACACTACCAGAGAACACACTACCAGAGAACACACTACCAGAGAACACACTACCAGAGAACACACTACCAGAGAACACACTACCAGAAAACACACTACCAGAGAACACTCTACCAGAGAACACACTACCAGAGAACACTACCAGAGAACACATTACCAGAGAACACTACCAGAGAACACTACCAGAGAACACTACCACAGAAGCTGAATACAGTACATACCAGTACAGAGATATTACATATTGTATTACATGTAGAGGATTTGACAAGACTACAGTTACAGTAGACAGCAGGCCCCAGTATGGTCTGAGAGAGAAAAGGCCATTGGCCGGTTTCCTATCTGTTCCAATGGGGTTTCCTATCTGTTCCCTTATCCCATGCCAGAGAGGGGCTGGTGCCTGGTGGTTTCATGAGCAGGTGGCAGGGACTGATATAGCTAAACTCTTGATCTCCGCCTGGTCAGAGACAACAACTGTTGGGGGGAAATTCTCAGCCGAGCATTGCAAGTATGACACTTCATATAACATAAATGTGCAATCAGTCAAATGTCAATGTCTGAGTATTTATATGACTCACTTATGGTAAGTATTTGTAAACACAAGGTTATACGGACAAGTATTGGATCATGCTGGGATGGATGTCCTTAAAAAATGCTTAAGGCTAGGGTGCAGTATTTTCACGTCCAGATGAAAGGTGTGCCCAAAGTAAACTGCCTGCTACTCAGGCCCAGAAGCTATGATATGCATGGATCTACCTCATTGAATCAAAAGGACACAGTTACTCAGCTATAGGGCCATGAATACCTCTCCATTAACCTCCAGGGATAATCTGCTTTTAAACTGTCCCCATCGATCCTCCTCAGTGACAGAAAACTGTTGTATTGGAGTTCACATTCGATGGAGTTGTTGAGGATGTGGTGTCCTGGTATATGCCATTACATGCAACAGAGAATCCCCAACCAGCCCTCTATCAGGATATAAATCAACCAATGGAGTGGATCATTACGGAAGCATGTGACAGGAAGAAGAGCAATCCGTCTCAGGAGTTGAACATACAGTAGCTGGTCTGAGTAATGGAGAATGACCTTATTAACAACCCATGCTCAGTGCGTTACCAACTCAAACTCATCAAAACAGCTCAGAGAGAGTGGAACAATATGGGCCTTATCAATTTATAATGAACAACAAGAAATTACAGCATCTTACGTCTGAAATATTGATCTGCTAAAACTCTAAATGAGGAGTGCTTCCTATCTCTCAACGATGGTAGGAGTTACTGTAGGCTCCATTCATTATGCTATACACATTGGTGAGATGGCTGTAGTGCCACAAGCCTGGGCTGCTGTTAGGGCTGTGTACTGTCCTTTGAGCTAGCCTGGGTCCCATATTGTATGTGCAGTAGCCAACTCTTCTATCGTCGTCATGGTTATAGACAGGTTGGTTGTTTAGCAACAAAACCGACGCATGCGCAACTATGGGGCAAAACAGATGGGGTTGGCTTAGATTGTTGACAACATGTAAACTATATTTCGTCTTCAATATTTACTGAAAACATACATACATTTGCACAATGGGCACAAGTGTTGTCTCTCAAATACATTGTAGCTAGTGAATTTTAGCCATATTAGCATACACATGACATCAGTCAAAACAAGACATGGTATCAAGAACCAGATAAAATTAGCGTACGATTCCCCACATGGCAGCTTCTTGTTACTGTTGCTAACTATCTGGACATCCAGAATCACAACACACGGACTTCTGCCCCATTGAAGCGTGTGCATTGTTTGTGACGTTGTCAGCTAACCCGTCTAGAAGTATATGCAGTAACCCATAGTTTCAAATGGAGCGCTGCCATAACAAATTGCAAGCAGCATAATAAGAAAATGCTATAGAACTGACTGTAATCTAACTGAAAGCTACAGACAAAAACACACTTAACATTCTCTGTGAGCGAGAACAACTGTATTGTTGGAGCCAACCCGTTTCATTCATGCATTAGCATAATCGTGTCATTTGCATATGCCTGGCAGCTCATGGACAATTTTTTTGCATAGCGTTAGAATATTTAAAAAAAACAGGGAGATTGGAAAGAGGAGGTTTCCCTGTGAAATCCCAGAGAGAGTCAGCCTGCATTCCAGACAGCCCTGCAGCGCTCGTTTGGATATACCACCGGCTTCTTCAGGCAAATCCCTTGTGACATCATCGGTGCGCGTCGCAGTCAAACCGCCCGCCACATTGCATTCCAAACAGCCCTGGCGAGTCGCCTGCCTGAAGCTGTCCCCAAGGACAGAGTAGGAAAGGCACTCCCTCTTTCTCGCACACCCCGTCTCTCTGCTTCATCTCTACACAAAACAGGATTCCTCCTCTCTTCCTGTCTAGTACAACACTGAATGTTAACAGATGAATGGAGGAAACGTCCCAGTCAACTTGCAGCTGTGTTGCATCATCATTTATGATGAAGTCTCAGCCCACAGCACAGTCAAATCTGTTTAAGCGATCCATGAAGGGATAAAAACAGACAGTCAGTAGTCTTTCTGTCACAGACATGGGACTGAATTAGTAACGGGGTGGATATCTAAATGGGGCATTCCCAAGGATCCATCATGCTGTAGCCTATGCTTGGCCATTTTTGAAAGAGCAGCGATGTTGAGTACCAGAGGGAGTAAGAGAGACCATTGATTCAGAGGTAATGGCTGATCTTTTCGGTCATCGCTTGTTTCTCCTCTCGTTCTGTCTCTCTGTCGTTCTGTCTGTCGTTCCATCCCTTTACTCTCTGTGGATGGCCGAGTAATAAGCGGCCAGAGTTGGACTGAAGGGGTGAATCGCTGATCATGTACCTAAAACATGCTCTCTCTGGGCTGAAAATCAAGCTTGGTCAGCCATTTCTGGTCTAATACTGCCGTGTATTTCAGTTTGTGCTGCAAGACTGGTTCATTGCCACAAAACAAAAGCAAACAGGTGCAGATACTGCAAGTGTCTACTATACACATTAACTGTCTTCTCTGCCAGAAAGAGAGAGAGAAATCATCCAGACTCTGCCTCTCCTCCTGATACAGAGCCTCCTCTGAGTGTTGGGCTGGCCGGCCTGACTGTCTGAGAGGATAAGGATCATTATTTTCATGAGTCACTTCTCTGGCCCGTCCGTGAAGATTCCCGCCGGCTCCGGGAATCTGTCAGGAAAGAAGGGTCAACTGTGTTCTCTGCCAGGACAATATTCAGAGTTCAGATAGAAGGAATGGGATTTTGGGGGACACTGCTTCTCTTTTCTTTAGCCTCGTCTAGCACTGAAACCTTCCCTGCAGCATTAGATGTCTCAATGTCTTCTATACTTCTAAGCGAACGGTCCTTTACAAAAACTGACTCCATTGACAGGCATCATGATCCTGCCGTTATCAAAGAACCACTTGCCTAACACCTCTCAGCACAGTGTCATAACCATTGCTTGTGAAATAAGAGGTCCAACCGTTAAAGCTCTGTAAAAAAACACAAACAGACTGCATTTCAATCCAGATTTATCAGAAAATCCACTCATCTTTAACAACTGTGAAACTTGACTTCTAGGAAATGTTTTAAATCCCCTCCCCATTAATCCATTATGATGGAATCTTCTTCCTCAGATGAGGCTAGCAGCATTTATATCAATCTAAAACTAAAGCCCATGATGGGAAATTAAATGCATCGTGTGTTCTTCATCACTAGCACATTAGGTTTTCGTCCCAAATGGCACCCTATTCCCTATGTTGTGCACTACTTTTGACCAGGGTCCATAAGGCTCTGATCAAAAGTAGGGTGCTAAATATGTAAAAGGGTGCCATTTGGGACACAATGTAGATGTCTAGATGGAAATACTAAATAGGACCATACAGTGCTGTGAAAAAGTATTTGCCTCCTTTCTCATTTCCTCTACTTTTGCATATTGTTGATACTGAATTTTATCAGATCTTCAACCAAAACCTAAAATTAGATAAAGGGAACAAATAAATAATACAACAATTACATACTTACTTCATAAACAAAGTTATGCAACACCCAATGCCCCTGTGTGAAAAAGTAATTTCCCCCTTAACAACTGGTTGTGCCACCTTTAACTGCAATGACTCCAACCAAATGCTTTCTATAGTTGTTGATCAGTCTCATGTCGCGTGGAGGAATTTTGGCCCACTCTTCCATGCAGAACTGCTTTAACTCAGCGACATTTACACCAATCTAAACTAAGCTGGGGGGAAATTCAAAGATAAAGTTCTTGATAACTAACACTGCGTAATCCTGGGCTGCTCGTTTTAAGTCCTGCCACAACATCTCAATTGGGATTAGGTCTGGCCATTCCAAAACGTCATATTTGTTGCTTTTTTGCCATTTTCATGTAGACTTAATTGTGTGTTTTGGATCATTGTCTTGCTGCATGACCCAGCTGTGCTTCAGCTCACAGACGGATGGCCTGACATTCTCCTGTAGAATTCTCTGATACATAGCAGAATTCATGGTTCCTTCTATTAAGGCAAGTCGTCCAGGTCCTGAGGGAGCAAAGCATCCCCAAGCCATTACACTACCACCACCATACTTGACCGTTGGTATAAGGTTCTTAATGTGCAATACAATGTTTGGTTTTCACCAGGCATAATGAGACCCATGTCGTCCAAAAAGTTATACATTGGACTCATCTGTCTATAGAACATTCTTCCAAGAGTCTTGATGATCATCCAGGTGCTTCCAGGTGCTTTTTGGTAAACTTGAGTGAACGTTATGGACGAGATGGGTCCCATTATGTCTGGCCAAAACCAAACACTGTATTCCAAACAAAGCATGACGTTTGTTGATTAGGTCGACTCTCATGTAGATACTTGTAGTGCACCATGGGGTTTGTGTTGATTAGCGATAGTATAATGGTCGAGTGCTGATACAGCTGAAACTCATAAATCATGAAGCATCTATGCTATAGATAAGACCTTTGGCCAGAGAACTCAACATGGATATCCCATCTGGTACTGATTCCCATCTCCAGAGCAGCGTTGAGTTTAACCCAACATACTCTAATATAGAGTCCCTAAAGTATCGTTATTCATTACTTGCAACAGCAAGGTTGAGGGTTTGATGCCTGCATGGGAAACATATGTTGAACACAACTGTCTGTAAGCCATTTAGGAGGAGAAATAAAATGGCTAAATAACCATATCATATACCTCAGGATTGGAGTTGAGACCTTGTGCTACAGGAAGTAACCATGTTGTTGCATTTACAGAATGACTACCATCTTACCTGTTTTCCCTCCAGTGTGTAGAGCCGTTTGACCGCCCCGGAGTCCAGCTTGATGGCGTCCGTGATGTCGGTCAGCACCTGTTCGAAGGAGTGGGCCGTCTTCTTATTCAGCAGGATCCTCACAGCCTTCCTGGGCTTGACCCCGCTGCGGATGACCGTCACCAGCTTGGGCTTGATGAAGTCTCTGGTGCCCAGGCTGGCGTCGCTACGCTGCAGCTCGCCCTTTACCAGGGTGCTGAGGGAGGACAGGGAGCGGGACTGGCCGGCCTTGATGCCCACTGACCAGTTAGGGTTAACGTTCTTGGTGTAGTCCACTCGGCGGTAGGGCTCGTTGGAGGCACACACGTAGCTCTCACCTAAAGGGAGGAAGAGGGGAGAACTAGTTAGAATTTAAGCTTCTTAAAAAATATATATATTTCATAAAAATCATTGAATCAACTGTTTATAAAAACTGATATCAAATCCATCAACTGCTTATCAAATGTAGGGCAATTTAGTTATTGAAGCTACAGTAATCAACTCCATCGCATTTTCCAGCTCTGAATGTTACTTTTCAACTGTCAATGGATAACCACCAATTCTAAATGACTAAAGGAGTATTAATTAGCCACATGACGTGGAAAGTAACTCTAGTCGGCTTGACTGTGGATGACAAGGAGTTAAGGTTCCCCAGTGGAAACAAAAGCCACATTGAGACGGAGTCCAGCCAGTGTAACTCAGCCTTCTCTGTGAGCTCTCTCGGCCTGCCACATTGGACACTCTCCAAAGCGAAGTATTTTCCTTTTCCTTGCCCGCATTCCATTGTAACAGTTAGCAAATGTGTTTGTGTGAGTGTTTCCCCTCAAGCCAAGGCCAGATGAATTTGACGACTCAAAAGGCTGATAAATGGAACAACAATAAGGGAAAGAGGAGGATGTGAGGGTGGGTGATTGTGTTTGAAGGCGGTTTGTTGGAGGACAACACATGCAGGATTTTTACTGTAGCAGCATGTAATATGCTACGCATGCAACTAAGTGAACCCATATTGCTGCCTTTGATGTCCTTGCTCTGTCACGACATAGCGCTATACTTGCGTATCTGGCCTTTTACCAGTTTAAGCTCAAGGCACCGATCGATGACAACATGACTGAACTAAGAAAGGTGAGAAAACATTATTATATGTAAGCGATAGAGATGTGATGCTAAATCACACTAAATGAACTGAGAAAGGCGAGAAAACATTGTTATTGTGTGTACAAGAGGGAGAGAGGGGGACCTGAAGGGGAACGAACAATGAATGAACAGAATCTATCCATCTAGAACCGTATAGAAAGCTTACAGAAGCTAAGGTAAATTTGAGTTTTCCTAATGCAGTCAACCTTGCTCTTATTATTTGATAACCAAAACATCCTATTCTCAGCAGTCAGTCATCCAGGAACAGGAAGACAACAGTGAATGAGTCACCTAACGACAGTGGAGACAGAAGAACAGCTTGCTTAAATAAAGGTGTCATCCGTCAGGGAAAGGAGTCATTTGCGAGAGTGGTGTGAAGACGAGGTCTAACCCTCCAGAATAGCTCAATACCCAGCATTATTTTCAAGACCCACGACTGAAAAAGATGAAGATCCTTTGGTCATAAGACCACCACGCTGAGATCAACCTAAACCAGGACCATCGACCTGAGGTTTATATCAATCTGTTATCTTCTCAACTACAACTCTACCTTTCATGTTGGACATTTCAGTATTATCTACTGCTCTTCTCATGGTTCCTCTGCTTTAAGAAAAAGAAAAAGGGATGGGAAGGAAGGAGACTTCCGAGACAGCGAGTCCCACGACACCTGGATTTATTCATCTACCAATTAACCAAAGGCTAATTAATGACGCTAGGCCACAGCTGGGGGACCCGAACAGATGAAAACGGTGACACCAAATGAGACCCGGAGCCATCATCAATTCAGATCAGAACGCCTGGAGAAACAGAGGTGGCCTTCTGAAGGGGGCTCAGGGGTGGCAGTCCCTAACACCCCTGGGGACGAGAGGGGGGTCTCAGGTGCAGCATCACCAGAGAGGTTAGCGGACCCTGGGTGGGTGATACCCTTCAGTGGCCCTACAGCGGGGCCTCATGTGGACGACAGCCCCTTAAACAGCTCCCTAACCAAACATCAGCTGGTCACTATGGAGGAGAGGAGGCAGATCCATCAGTGTGTGCGCTGATCCATCACTGAGCAAATAGACACAGACGCCATCACTCAGGGGGGTAAGTGAGAGGTCATGGATTGAGAATGCGTTTGTCTGATGTAGTCCCTAACATTATGGTGTCATCTAAACAAGCAATGTTTTCCCATGAGTGAAGTCTAATGTTGAATCAAATCAGCTTATTACATACATTGGATCTCATCAAAGGACCGACGCGGGATCAGGTGCATCATAATTCACCAGTAGGTTGAAGATATCCCTCTAGTGGTGTGGGGGCTGTGCTTTGGCAAAGTGGGTGGGTTTATATCCTTCCTGGTTGGCCCTGTCGGGGGGGGGGGGGGGGGGGGGGTATCGTCGGACGGGGCCACAGTGTCTCCCGACCCCTCCTGTCTCAGCCTCCAGTATTTATGCTGCAATAGTTTGTGTCGGGGGGCTAGGGTCAGTCTGTTATATCTGGAGAATTTATCCCGTCTTATCCAGTGTCCTGTGTGAATTTAAGTTCTCTCTCTCACTCTGAATGATCGGCTGTGAAAAGTCAACTGACATTTACTCCTGAGGTGCTGACCTGTTGCACCCTCTACAACCACTGTGAATATTATTATTTGACCCTGCTGGTCATCTATGAACGTTTGAAAATCTTGGCCATGTACTGTTATAATCTCCACCCGGCACAGCCAGAAGAGGACTGGCCACCCCTCAGAGCCTGGTTCCTCTCTAGGTTTCTTCCTAGGTTCCTGCCTTTCTAGGGAGTTTTTCCTAGCCATTGTGCTTCTACATCTGCATTGCTTGCTGTTTGGGGTGTTAGGCTGGGTTTGTGACATCGGCTGAGGTAAAAAGGGCATTATAATTACATTTGATTGAAAGTCCTCAAATGGCACACAATTGGTGTAGCATAAGACGTCTATCGTGGTTTGGCTTGGTTTGGATCAAATCCAATGCCTCACTGTCTTTTCAATAAGTACACTACAGCAGAGACAGTGTCGTGGATGTCACAGGGTAATCCCATCCATCCAGCCATCGTCCTGGGATCACATATGAATGAATGAATGGGGCTTGATGAGGTTCACACAACACGCCAGGCTGGGCCAGTAGTCCTCAATCAATGGGGCTGGGAGCACGCACACACACACACAGCATAATCCATTTGATAGTTGAGTACACAAAGACAAGACTCTGGTGTTCGGCCTCCAGCATCTCCAGTCAAAAGGCCTCGTTCACAGCCAGGCCAAGACGTTCCACTGACGGATTGACAACATTTCTCCTGTCTCTGTGACCTGACCCCTGACAACAGCCGTGCCCTATAACTCCACCTCACAGCAGGAGGACAAGGGGACAGCCACTGAGGGTACAGCCGCAACCCACTGACAAAACAAGTTACTGAGGAGGCTACGATAATTAGGACTTATCATCCAGACCAATGGAGTCTCCACAGTAAAGAGGGGACTTCTTGAGTGGAACCCAACCTGTGTACTGTTTATGGAACGACTTTGGAGTCCAGTCATTGTTTTACAGTAGAAAGAATGGAATGGGTATAGGGGTTCCAAAATAAACCTGGCATCATATTAAATGTCCAATAGGATTGGCTTAAGAGCTCAAACTCTACTCCTATAATAAGGTAAAACCTACACGGAACTCTTCATTAGCCACAGTACCTACAGTATGACCTCACAGGCCACTATACCTACTGCAGTATAAACACAAATACCCCCAAGATGAGAACAACAGTTTTCATCTTGGTTTTGACAGCCAGAGTTTTGACAGCCAGAGAAAGTGAGTTGGCCCACTTTCCTTTCAAATCAGAGCAGAGAAAGTGTGATGCCTGCCTGGAGGATTCCAGCTTCCACTCTGAATGGTTACTTGGCAGAAAACAGGCATTACATCCAGAGGTGAGGCAGAAGTAGTAGGCCTGGCTATGTGTTGGTGCCAGTCCATCTTCTACCACACTCACTGTCCCACGGCAGCACCCATTCTCCTTCCTGCCAGCCCAACCAGAAGTGATGCAATGTGTCTCCCAGCCACGGGATTGGGCGCTGACCTAAATCTACCACCCCATCCTCTATGGGGACATGGGCGGAGGAATGAGTGCAGAGGCTTATATTTGGAAGGAGGAAGGAAGGATGTCAGCTGAGAATAAACAGGGGGATGAGAGAGGGGTCAGGCGAAAAGGACAGCAGTGAAGTAAAGACAAATCACAGCCTATAGCTGGAGGTGCTGACTAACGGGAGTCAGGAGATAAGCTACAGTATACAAATGAAAAGACAAGTCCCACACTCATCTCTCTTTGCTGTGGATTGATTTGAATATGACAGCGCTACCATGGTGCGATAACTGTAACCTTTCACTTTAAGACAGGATCGTAGAAAGGTCACAGGTCAGACAGCAGAACTCAACACGAAGATTAAGGTATTACCCAGACACCGGCCACTGTCACTGCTGCAGCAGGCGACACAGAGAGGAGAGAGTGGCTCACACACAGACAGAACCACTGTGTAGCGGTGGAGGCTGGTGGGAGGAGCTATAAGAGGACGGGTTCATTTTAATGGCTGGAATGGAATCAATGGCACAGAGTCAAACATGTGGTTTCCATACGTTTGATATCGTTCCTTTGATTCCAGTCTAGCCATTAAAATGAGCCTGTCCTCCCATAGCTCCTCCCACCAGCCCCCATTGAGGTGTAGGTCTATATATAGCAAATCTACCGAGTAGGGAGAGAGATCTATTGTAAAGTAAAGAAGGTCATGTTGAAATTTCTCAACCTTTGCATACTTTTCTGGAATAATACTCACACACTTACTGAATTAATTTGCCTTTAGTTGTGTAGGGTCTAGTTGGGACAATATACATGGTTCTTTATTAAGCATTCCTATGACATGACTGAGCTAATAAGTCATGTTGTAATATAACAATGGTATGACCTGACCATGTTCAGTTCATTGAAGGTAGTTGTACATATCTTATTTGGACTATTCGTACAGTTATAATAACAGCTTCCTCTACACCTCAATGTTGACCTTTTCCATTCTCCTCCCTCATCATGTTCAAAGTGAACAGATCATCGGCAGAGGTATGAAGGGGGTGCAGAGGGGGACACGTTCATGTTTTATGCCCAGAGGGTGAAAAATCACTCTAAGGACTGTTTTAACAGCCAATGAAGCACAGAACACTGGCCAGAGCACACACTAACACACACACCAACACACACACTACTCTAAGATCAATGGAGGAGCGATGTACATTCATGAATACTGTACTGCCTACTACTACAACGGGTCTGTCATCTATGTGGCACACACACACACACTATGATGTCTGCACACTACTACTGGGTCATGTGTGTGTCACAACTGCTTAACCAAAAAGGAAGACCTGTTGATTCAAGAGAGACTAATGACCTCAAGATTAGCAGACACTCTTATCCAGAGCGACTTACAGTAATGAGTGCATAGATTTTCCATACGGAATCGAACGCACAACCCTGGTGCTTGCTTCATGCTCTACCAACTGAGCCACATGCAACATCATCTATCCTATCCTAGAGTTTGAGAGGCATGTCCATGACTCACTACATGGGTTACAATTGCATTACAGTAGTAAACCTGTTTACTGTATTTACATATGACTTTACTGTAAAATGCCTAAGAGAGGACAATCTCTACATGGCATATACTATATAGGTCTGAATCCTACTAAGGAGGCTATAATGTAGTATATTTAAAATTACTTTATTGGTCAATTGCACACAAGGTCCAACCGAAATTTGACTTCCGCTTTTAACCCAGCCCCTTCCGAAAGACACATACATACAGGTTTTGGAGAGGTGCCCAGGAGGTAGCCCCCCAGCACCCGGGAGTTGTTGTTGAGGGGGCACCATGGCAGGCAATTGCATCTAGGATTTGATATCAGCAACCCTCCAGCTGCCAGCTCACGTCCTAACAGATTTTTCCCATCAGACCCAAGATCTGAACTGGCAACCCTCTAGTTGCTGGCTGGCCTCTCTAACAGCTAGGCTACCTGCTGCCCAATGAGGCGATAATGTAGTATAATGAGGCTATAATGTAGTATAATGAGGCTATTAATAATTGCTTCATTATACTACGTAATAGCCTCATTATACCACATTATAGCCTCATTATACCACAGTATAGCCTCATTATACAGCATTATAGACTTAGTATACTACATCATAGCCTTATTATACTACTATATCATATAATATAATATCATAACTACATTATAGCCTTATTATACTACTAAATCGTATAATATCATAACTACATTATAGCCTTATATACTACTATATCACATAATGTAGTATAATAGGCTATAATGTAGTATAATGCGGCTAGTATGTAGTATAATAGGTTATAATGTAGTATAATAAGCCTATAATGCAGCATTCGCTAGTCTTCTTCCCAAGGGGAAAGCTGATAGCAGAATACACCTGCATATGTATGAACAAGGAGTCAATGTAAAGCAGCTGGTGGAACTCTGATGACAAGCAGGCCATGAAATGGTTTATAAGATTGTATGATGAAACCTGAGAGATATGAGTGTCTGGTGAAATCTAATCATGAGTACCTTGGATCAATCAGCTCATTCATCATTATGCGCGAGTATTGATCTCTACATGATTTATTATGTCATTTGTAGGACTGGGCTGTGTGTGTGGGGAGAGGGCAGGTGGTGACTGCGTGTCCTTACCCTGCACTAACTCGTCCAGGCTGCTAATCTTCTTGCTGCCGTCCACGGTGTAGATGCTCCGGACACCTTGAGGCAGGTTGACGTTGTCCGAGAGAGACCGGGTAAGCTCCATAAGCAGGGCGTCTAAGGACCTAAAACGGTCGTTGGACACGGCATACACCAAACCCTTGAAGTATTTATCCCCATTTCGGTAGAACCGCACTTTTTTGGCTTTTTTCTCGGAGGTGAGCGACTGGAGCGTGCGCGTTCGGTAAAAGCTACAGTGCGCGCTGTGCGCCGGGCTGGGAACGAGACCGTTGCCTCTGGAGCCTGACTGGGATCCCGAGCCGTTAGCCCGTGATGAACGGTGCGTTTTGTCCCGTTCCTCAAAGTGTTCCCATTCAATACTTCTGCTGAGCGACATGTTCGATCTGTTAATGTTTTGATCTATCCACAGGAGAAAACAACAGCAGATGGCTCCTCCAGGCAAGCCCTATTGTCCAACTCGTTCCCAAACACAGCTGTCAAACAACGCTTTGGCAATCACTGATACAGTAATCGAGAGAGCAGTGTACTTGTAGGCTAGTTCCTCCTTGCGCCGTCAAGATACAATGTTGAAATTTTCCGGGGATACAGTCCGCTGTTAATATAACTAGGGGTACAGTAGCCTGAGTTACGGTTACAATCTTACCTTGTCAATAAGGCTGCACAATAAACTCTCGGTTATTGAAATACCAAAGGCTGAACGAAAAGGATTGCTCCAAAACTCAATGTCCACAAAAATTCACCGGCAAATTTAAATTAATACCAGGTGCAGAGAGCCGAGACTTGATTGACAGTCGACTGATGCAACCGCTAGTTTACCAATGAACGGAGCCGCACAGGAAAACACTCGATTCCAAGCTATAAGAATGTATCCGGTAGAAAACACAAATGGGAAAAACGAATTCCATGTAGCACAAATACATTGCATATAAAGCCGGTGTCCGAAATACACCAAATCTAACAAAGCAGCATGCTACAGAAACCGCAAGCCTCCTCTTCTCACATCCTTTCTCTGACGGACGAACCGTTCAACACTGTAGCACGAGAGGCCATCCCAGTCCTGTCATCCAATTCAACGAGGGAGGGAATGCTTCCCCTCAGGGTCCTAACGGTAGTCGGGGTCAAATTGTTCAGCAAGTGGTGTATTTTCTGAAAGATGCAATTTGGCCCCCAAATTGGAACTTATTTGTTATGTCATTATTTCTGATGTGCCATTTAGGTATTTATTAGGCAATACCATTCCCTCGAAAAGCTAAAGGAAAAATGATAACCACAAATAGGTGCTAATGGCCAAATCCAGCCACTCTTGTGGGTTTGAAAGTTAAGAAGCAGTTTACGGCTTCATCAGGGTGTCTGAGACAGAGTGAGACACCCTGCTAAAGTATTTTTTATCATAGTATTTTATTAGGATCCCCATTAGCTGTTGCTGAAGCAGCAGCCACTCGTCCTGGGTTCCAGACAAAACACGAAACAATACAGAACATTAATAGACAAGAACAGCTCCAGGACTGAACTACACAAATATGTGTAAGCCGATGCGCCTACTTGCTGTATTTTAATGATGTCTTAGCCCACACATTAGAGGCTTATTAACGTTCAAACCCACAAGAGTGTTTGGATTTTGATATGTCATTTAGCACCTAATTTGTGGTTATAATTCTTCCTTCAGCTTTTCAATTACTATTCCCCCCCAAGAGCACCTGTGGTTGTTTTGGAATACCTGAACCACTACTCCTACTTATTTTTCCTCAAGAATACCATTCTCTCATTGACATAAGTCAGTGCTCTTTAAAGGTTATAGACTCAAGCAATACATTGGACATAACACATCTCATCTACTCTGTGTGAGTCCACTGTCCAGTCACCAGAGTGCTACCAAGGTCATAGGCTTACAGGGGCCAGTGTATTACACAGCGAGACTGATGCCACTTTCTCTCTGCCAGCCTAGTGGGTGCCTAGCTACCTGCGTCATCATCACCTGGCACAGCACCACAGGAAGGGCTCAGACCTAGGTCCCATGGTGCCATGGCAACCAATCATTGAACCAGGAAGTATCCAGGCAGTTAATAACATCAATAGAGAAACATTTTTACTATTGAATAATATTGCTCATTATGAAAATAAAACTATAATACCTAAAGCGACTTACAGTCATGCATGCATACATTTTTACTTATGGGTGGTCCCGAGAATCAAACCCACTATTCTCATTTGCAAGCACCATGCTCTACCAACTGAGCCATCCAGGACCTTTGAATCTAGTGCCAAAGCAAACAACAGGAGAAACTGAGGACATTGATCAGGGTGTGACACACAGGGATCAGTCCCACTGTCCCTTCATATCCACCATGTGACAATGCCTGGACGTATGGAGGCGAAGAACAAATCACAACCAGTGTGGTGGACCTCAGTTTACCTTCTTCTAAAAGATCTATCAAACGAGACACATAAGGAACTCTCCAGAAAACAAGCATAGCAGCTGCATCGGAATGATGCATTGTTGGTAATTCCTCTTTATGAGATGAAAGGGGATGAAAATGGGGATGAGGAAACAAGGCAGGAAACAAATAGGAAGTCACTAGTCCTCAGGAGAGAGGATATCCTGCACACAATGACAAAGCAGAAAATCCCCCTGAATAATACGATTGAGAATCCCTTGTTCAAAAATGAAAGAGTGCAAATGGAGGGATAACAATCAAGAGGATAGACGGTAGAATTCCCTGAAATGTCTGTCTGTCTGGATATTGGCTAAATGTGTTATATAAAAGAGTTTTCATTCTGTTTCAGGAGGATTTTGGAGATGGATCCACTTAAAGACTTTCCTCACAAAAATCTCTAAGGACATTTTAATCAGCTACTACGGTGGAAGAAATGCATGCAGTAGAAATTAGGAAGGTGACATGACCCGGGGTGACTTGTTCACGGTTGCTTGATAACTTATCGAAACAACTAGTTAACAACTATTTTATAGAAGTATAAAACTCTTTATACATGTGATTCACAGTGTTGCACAGTCAATGACATCCTCCTTAATCATGCTTCTACAAGATCAATTCAGTTTTCAGACTGGAGCTCAAGTTGTCATGCAGTTATTAAGTTTCCATTTCATTAGTTCTTCTCAACTACACGGAGGAGCAGATACAAGTGTAGGATCTTAATTTGAGCCAGTTTGCTACAGAAGGAAAATAGTTCTGCAGCAACAGGAAATGTGGATTATAATGAACATTTTTGTAGGGGTTGATACATTTTTCGTTAGGGCAAATCAAGTCTGACATTTTAAACCTTGAATAACCTACATGTTTGCATTTCCTGCTGTGCAGGAACAAAAGAGGGATCAAATTAAGATCCTACATCTGTAGAAGGCATCTGGAGATTACAATTCAATTTCTTTCTAAGCTGACAGGCTGGTGATGGATGTGTGTATGTGTGTAAGTGTGAATGCACGCATGTGTGTGTGTGCAGGTTTGTGTGCACAAGCACATATGTTAATTTGGATCCAGACATCAGGTGCTGTAGCACAGTGCGATTTAAAATGGGGTGGGAGTGGTTGTAGGTCAGAGGTCAAGGGAGTGAGGAAAGGGGAGAGGTTGACCAGCTAATGTGACTGAGGAGGGCCATCACTAGTTAACACAGCTACATAAACCCCCCCCCCCCCCCATTTCCACAATTTATCTTCTTAAAATCTGATTTTGAACCTAACTCTAACCTTAACCACACTGATAACCTTAAGCCTAACCCTAAACTTAAATTAAGACCTAAAATCACCTCTTTTTTTAAATGAATTTTTACGAGATAGCCAATTTGGACTTTTTGCCTGTGGTAACTATTGACAACCAGAGTCTCTTTGAACCATTTTATGAACCCTATGTGCATTACATTCATGGCTTCAGTAAACAATGTAATTGCAGGTCTATGTAACAAGCAGGAATGTTGACGGTTGGTATAATATAATCAAAGTAAGCCTACAGCTAGACTATTAAAACAACTATTGATCCTCTGTGGCTAAATTATAGGCTTTTCCATGGTGTAGTAGGCTATTCTGAATGATTTCCTTTTATTTCTGACAGACAGCAGTAATTCTGTAACTTTGGCCAATTTATTTCAATTTATCAGACAACATTATACCAAAGTAACTAACCATCATCCTGTTTAAAATGATCATAAAAGAGCAGGCAATATTGAGGAGAGTTCCACCACCTGCAAAATCCCAATTTATATAATTGAATTCGGTATTTACATTTGACTAACTCCCAGATAGTCCATTCATGTTGTTCTCTCTTCAACGCCCTGTGGTTACAGAGCTACTCTGTGTCCCTCTCACCCTACACACTTCTGGGTAAAACCACGCATCAGGCCTGCAGCTCCAGAGCTGGGGGTCATGTGGTCCATGGCCACACACTTTAATCCTCTGAAGGGTATTCTCCATAGCATGAGTTTACATCTGAATCAGAAGCATGGTTGTGGAGTAACGGATTACTGTAATCCGTTACGTTACCAGCAAAAATATTGTAATCAGATTACAGACACTTTTGAAAAACTAGAGTATTACTTTGAGCATTACTTTTACATTCAGAATGGATGTTTGCGGACAAAAATCTTGGACACTTCTCTGTTTTCTCAATGACATTCAATTAACATTGAAAAAAGGCGGAAATTTAAGTTTGTTCCACCTGAGCGTGTCCGACCACAAGTCAGAGACCTCTATGATGACACACCAAATGTGTTTGATGGATCGGGAAAAGAGTAGAAATAGGCTTTTGTAGGCTACAGTCCAAACTATGTCTTCCAATGGTGAGACTGCAGTTGGCATCCAAAGATGATCCAATTTGAATAAACGTTTGAAGGTAAGGATGAGCACAGTGGTGTAGTCTACGGCGATACGGATATCACTTATTATTGATATCTACATAGCGCATTGATGTGAATCACACTGCTGCTCTCTCATTTAGCTATTTGCGCCTTATGGATTGTGGTTGTTGTGGATGGCTGTTCACAAATCTAAAGGTGTATTTGAACCCAATAATGGTTGAATTCAAGAAGTTTAAGCTGCCTATCAATCATTGTTATGAAACCAGTGGACATCCAGTGAAAAATACACTCTTGCAACAGCTGCATAGTGTGGATCCTAGTCTATGGAATAAAAGTGGGGTTTATGTTGCTCAATCTAATTCATGCTGATAAAAAGAAATAATCCATAGGTCTAATGGACACATGCTCAAAGTCACAAACTTTTGATAGACTTAAAGGGGAAATCTGTAGTGGCTACATCCATTTTTGGATTTATAAATGATATATATTAATGTAAAGATATAATTTAATCATATTAGTATATGTAGTGGAAAGTGATGGGTTATAAGAAGCCTACACAACCAACCCATAAAGTAAAATGTAACATCCCTATATGGCCAGCTATGTAGACTTTAACATTGATTTATCCTGCCATAGACGTTGTTCAATTGGTAACATACATTTTTGTCCTCTTCTAATGCCTCTTAAGACAAAAGTAATCTAAAACGAACTGAATGTTATCAGATTACGTTACCGAGTTTGGGTAATCCAAAAGTTATGTTACTGACTACAATTCTGGAAAGGTAACCAGTAACTGTAATGGATTACATTTAGAAAGTAACCCACCCAACCCTGATCAGAAGTTAATGTTGTTGACCATGCAGTGAGATGTTCTAACACATGTGGTGATGGGACACACATGCATCTTAGTGACTACTGTTGGTTTAGCAAGAGCAGCTCTGCCACATTCATTATAGGGTTTAATGGTGCCTGTTAGTGGTCAGATTGAGATATTGCATGTGTTGTTGTTGCTGAATTGACTTCACTTGAAGTTGTTTGACACAATGTTCCATTCTAAACTTTGATAACATGTATTTCTGGATGATGATCTGAATTTAACAATGAATGTATACACTAATGAAGGTATACTGAACATATTTTCTTATTTTTTTATTTTAAGTGGTTACTTATCCCAAAAGATAAAACATCAAAACATCCTATGCTATCCAATAAAAATAATATTAATTCATACAATGTCAGTGGTACTAGGAGGATAAACTAGGTCAGAGCTCTCCAACCCTGTTCCTGGAGAGCTACCCTCCTGTAGGTTTTAAGTCCAACCCTGTTCCTGGAGAGCTACCCTCCTGTAGGTTTTAAGTCCAATCCTGTTCCTGGAGAGCTACCCTCCTGTAGGTTTTAACTCCAACCCTGCTCCTGGAGAGCAACAAAACAAGAAAATGGTGCCGTCTGGTTTGTTTAATATAAGGAATTTGAAAATACACTTGGGTACTTTTTGCCCAGTTGTACCTAACCCGATTCAGCTTATCAACCAGCTAATTATTAGAATCAGGAGCACTAGATTAAGGTTGGAGCAAAAACCTACAGGACGGTAGCTCTCCAGGAACAAGTTTGAAGAGCCCTGATCTAGGTCCTTATAGGCCTAATTCTGTATGATTCCCCAGCACGTTATTTCCCCTCGCCCTCCCTGTATAACCCAAAATACAATCACACTTCAGGGTATACCAGTATAGCCCACAAAGATCTCTCTGTCACTGCACAACCCAAGGGGGGGGCGCCAACCCAGACAGGAAGACTTGAATGGGTTGAGTCACTGACGTGGTCTTCCTGTCTGGGTTGGCGCCCCCCCTTGGGTTGTGCCGTGGCGGAGATCTTTGTGGGCTATACTCGGCCTTGTCTCAGGATGGTAAGTTGGTGGTTGAAGATATCCCTCTAGTGGTGTGGGGGCTGTGCTTTGGCAAAGTGGGTGGGGTTATATTCTGCCTGTTTGGAACTGTCCGGGAGTATCATCGGACGGGGCCACAGTGTCTCCTGACCCCTCCTGTCTCAGCCTCCAGTATTTATGCTGTAGTAGTTTATGTGTCGGTGGGCTAGGGTCAGTCTGTTATATCTGGAGTATTTCTCTTGTCTTATCCGGTGTCCTGTGTGAATTTAAGTATGCTCTCTCTAATTCTCTCTTTCTCTCTCTCGGAGGACCTGAGCCCTAGGACCATGCCTCAGGACTACCTGGCATGATGACTTCTTGTTGTCCCCAGTCCACCTGGCCGTGCTGCTGCTCCAGTTTCAACTGTTCTGCCTGCGGCTATGGAACCCTGACCTGTTCACTGCGATTACTAGTATTTGACCATGCTGGTCATTTATGAACATTTGAACATCTTGGCCATGTTCTGTTATAATCTCCACCCGGCACAGCCAGAAGAGGACTGGCCACCCCTCAGAGCCTGGTTCCTCTCTAGGTTTCTTCCTAGGTTCCTGCCTTTCTAGGGAGTTTTTCCTAGCCACCGTGCTTCTACACCTGCATTGCTTGCTGTTTGGGGTTTTAGGCTGGGTTACTGTACAGCACTTTGATATATCAGCTGATGTAAGAAGGCCTATATAAATACATTTTATTTGATTTTGATTTATACCTTGTGTAGTATGTCTCCATACAATGTAGGCCAGTGGCTTGGTAAGAAAGTTGAAATCACTCTCTCTCTCTCTAACACAAGCACACCCTCTTGATTTATCTTTCTCTCTTCTTTCACTATCTAAGCTAATTGAATTATAGCAGGTCTCTTCGGGTTCGGGCATCTGAGGGGGAACCGGGTTTCCCATGACCCACTTCTCTCACATTCCGTTAGAGGCAGGAGGGTTGGCATTGCCGCGAGGTCAGCCGGTGTATTCCAGTTCCTCAGCAGTTTGGAAAGAGAGAGACATTCCTGAGACTTCTTAGGCTGACAACAGACGAGAGAGAGAATCTGGCATGGGATTTAGAAAGGTAACACAGACAGTGTGAGTTGGCAAAATGAATGGTCAAAGTATCACTACAACAGTATACAATAGTATAATATTTTGTTTTCTGTTGTGAAAATGTCTGAGATTACTAAAATTAACATCGAGACAAATTCTAACTTTGACCACAAGATGGAGCCCAATATATTCTATATTCAATCTATCTGTGCTCTAGCCCTATATCAGCTGCTCAAGCAGGAAGTTGCCTTCCAGCAGGCACAGATCTAGGTTCAGGTAACCCTCTTTCCTTGATACATGGCTGTTGACTCGTATGGTGTCTACAGCCATGCGTTAGAGCAACTAACCTTCCCTAAAATGCTGACCTTGAGGGACATTTGCTTAACACACACATAACCTATCCCTATTTCCATTCCCAGCCCACCCCCACAAATGTAGCCTAATGGTTAGTGTTGGTCCAGTAACCGAAAGGTCACTGGTTTGAATCACTGAGCCGACAAGGTGAAAAATCTGTCTGTGCCCTTGAGCAAGGCACTTAACCCTAATTGCTCCAGGGTCGCGGTGAATAATGGCTGATCCCTGGCCTTGACCCCGCTCTCAGGGGGAGTTGGGATATACAAAAGCACTTTTCCATTTCACACCTCACACACGTACAGGTCACTTGTACATGCAGTGGAGGACAAATATACCACCCCCTATTTGACCTTTGATTTGACCTTTGAAATATGTCAATGGATCACGCATCATGATACTGTCCTCTCATGGAGGACTTTCCATATCACTAAATAAATAACATTTGATAAATAACATACTCCAGTCCTAGCATGCAGCAGGGTGAAAATATTAGTCCATTAGCGCCATCATGAATCTGTCAAGCTGGATATTTGTTACCGGAGGGGGAGGTTGGCATAATTTTATTCACGACAGACTAATCAAGGCTGACACTCGTCAAACGAAGCCCCAGCCTGGGTCCTGGCTCATCTCTCGCATCCCAGGGAAAAGTGTCTCATCCCTGGGTTAACAGCACAAGTTCTCCCTGGATAAATCACTGGAGGTCTGGGCTAACCGAGGGGGATAAGATGCATGCAACTATCCATCAGCTACAACGACTACATTCTAGCATTGATCTGGGGCTGTTTGTCATGTGGCTTGGGGTTATGGGTTTATGTCAAGGTGGCGGTTCAATGGGGGAGCAATGAGGACAGAACCACAGTGTCTCTAGGGCCTGGTCTTCCCTCTTTGCCCGTCTATAGCAACTTGACATTTCCAGGAGTTTTCCTGAACACTCAATCTGACCAGGATTTTTTGTTGTTGTAGCCTTAATAACTAGGGCTTGGAGTTTTTCCTGATCATTTCATCTGACAAGAAAAAACTCTGGTCAGGAAAACCGTGTAAATGAGTCTAGACTATTATCTACTGTGTATATTAAGTGTCCGTATCATGATGACTCCTCTCATTAGAATATACAGTGCCAGATCTTAGCATTGCAGCAGCAGTTGCATCCATGGACGGTTTCACTGTGAATATCAAACATAACATGGTGTGGGTGAATCAGCACCTCTATCCGGTCAGCTCATTCACTCCCACTGTCTGTTTTAATGTTATCATATCCCATGTGTAATCACACACTCTGCCTCCTCTGTTTCAGATAAGGTGTCTGATGTTTTATTGAGATGTTTCATAGAAATCTGACTGTGAGTTTTAGAGCTCAGACATACATGAAAAGGACATGCATTGCAGCTTGGTTTCAGGACAGTATCATGATGCGTGATCCATTGACATATTTCAAAGGTCAAATCAAAGGTCAAATAGGGGGTGGTATATTTGTCCTCCACTGCATGTACAAGTGACCTGTATGTGTGTGAGGTGTGAAATGGAAAAGTGTTTTTGTATATCCCAACTCCCCCTGAGAGCGGGGTCAAGGCCAGGGATCAGCCATTATTCACCGCGACCCTGGAGCAATTAGGGTTAAGTGCCTTGCTCGAGGGCAGATAGACAGATTTTTCACCTTGTCGGCTCAGTGATTCAAACTAGCCACCTTTCGGGTACTGGACCAACACTAACCATTAGGCTACATTTGTGGGGGTGGGCTGGGAATGGAAATAGGGATAGGTTATGTGTGTGTTAAGCAAATGTCCCTCAAGGTCAGCATTTTAGGGAAGGTTAGTTGCTCTAACGCATGGCTGTAGACACCATACGAGTCAACAGCCATGTATCAAGGAAAGAGGGTTACCTGAACCTAGATCTGTGCCTGCTAGATGGCAACTTCCTGCTTGAGCAGCTGATATAGGGCTAGAGCACATATAGACCTTCGCTGTGGAGCTACAGTCCAGAACCAGACACATAGATGTTCAATAGATGGCACTGTTACCCAGGCTCATTGCTCTCCCTTCCTCCCTCTCTCCCTCCCTTCCTACCTCTCTCTTTCCCACCCTCTCTCCTTCCTTCCTTCCCTCCCACCCTCCCTCCCTCCACCCTTTCTCCCCCCATCCCTCCCCAGACCTACTCCAATCTGGCTGAGGTGAGTTAGGTTCAGGGAAATGAAAACTTTTCCAACAACTCCAGTATGATTCTCCTCACACAACCCAAACCATCCGTCGCTTAGAAAGCTACCGGGGTTGCCCCTAGCAACGCACAAAAATAATACATTTAGTAGGCCATATTTCTCAACAAATTAACACATTCAGAAATGATTGGCATGGGTTTTGAAATGCATTTTTAATTTCAAGACATTTCCTCGGTGTTGAAAACGGATCCGTTCCAACTTGGAGTCGGGCGCTAAAACGGGATTAGTGACATAGATCGTTCCACCCGGTGCCTGAGACAATAGTTGCTGTGGTTGCTAGGAAACCCGTCCCTACCGTCTTTACCAGGAGGCTTACCACCTAGCCGAGCCGTGTGCCCATGCTAGATAGATCATTCTTTCCTCATGATAGATAGAGGAGAAATATAACCAGGCAACAGAAGCTAACCTCACAGGTGTTTAGATTGCATATCAAATGGCACCCTATTCCCTACTAAATGCACTACTTTTGACCCTCAGTCAAAAGGGGTCAAATGCAGTGCAATCGGGTGCTATTTCATAAGCAGACTTATACCTAAGAATAAACACCTCAACATGACAGGGAATATAACAAGTGACAAAGACTTTTCAAACTGATCAAACATTCACATCATAATAATGTTCTGTCATTGGTAAGAGAGGGTGAATGGAAAATCAAATCCTCCCTTGATATATAGGTGATAAATACAGATATTGGTTTCATGGTTTATTATGATAGCAATGATCAGGCTGTTTGAGTGTGTCTAAATGCTACCCGGGTCCATCTGAACGGTGTCATTTTGTCTTTTCATCCATCTGTTGGGCATTTCCATCACTCTATCCCTTCATCCCTTCATCCCTCCCTTGTTCATCCCATGCTGGTCCAGGAATGTTGTATATTTTGCAGCTTTGGGTGCTTTTTGGAAAATATTCCTCTATCTAACAGTGATGTGGTTTAGTGTAATCTCTAACAGAGCATGACGCACTGTAGGGCCACTTCAAATATGATAACAACAATACCACTCTCAAAGGTTTGTTAAGACTTAACACAGAACTTGGACCGCCTCAGGGTGCGGTGGCATAACACAAAATATGACAGGCTATGAAGTTTGATAATCTTTCTCACGTTTTACTCCGTTGTATGTCAATAAGCATAACACAAAACATGACATATGAAGTTTAACTCATGTTATCTGATGTTTTATGTCAATAAAGTTTTTCCCCTCCCAGTCGTACAGTAGTTGGGTTGAAGTGAGGCAAGGCGAGACACTATAAGGTGATATGGAGGGCCACTGCGCATTTGTCTTGAATGGGGACACCGTTTTGGTGTGGTGCCAGACTCTGGCTCCGACGGCACAGTTGCTCTCGTAAAATGTTTTGACACCCACAATAAGTCGGCGAGGCAGAGTGCAGTGTTTTACTGTGATTAAATCCCCCGGCCTGTTTGCAGTAAAACTGTAGGGCTCTCTCTTTCTGTCGCTCTCGCAATGATCTCTCTCTCCTCTCTCACTGTGTTGCTCTCTCTCTCTCTCTCTCGCTCCCTCTCTTTCTCTCTCTGTTGCTCCCTCTAGCTATCTTTCGCCCTCTCACTCCATCTCTTCCCCCTCACAAACTCTTTAACCTCTCTCTCTCAGTGTGACCCAGACTCAGGGGGAGAGAGGTTATTGAGGACAAGCCTGAGAATCCTGTTAAACATGATGGTTTAGACACTCATTACTGGACTGGATTAAAATGAAACTGACTGAATATAGATTATACACAGTTTTACTGTGTGTCCCTAGATTAGAATAACCTAGTATTATACAAATGTTTGGTTTGAGCAATATAATCTCAAAAATGTGTATACATGTAACCAATTGAATAATGAATGAAAGTTTTGCCGTAGGCCTACATTGTTTGGAACAAATCCATTTTGACAACCCAGTTGTCAGTTTGATGATTGTTTAGATGAATCTGCACTAAAATGTGTGACTCGTTGCTATAGGCAACATTCTCAAATGATGTAATCTTACACTACCTTGTTAGGATAGTAGTTCAACTGGCCCTGCGTTCTCTTCGTTGACAGTTTACAGTCGACGGGAAGAGTCCGGTAACAGTATCACATCACTGCCAGATTTCGGATCCTATTCTGATTCACAACAAAGTTTCAATGATACAGCTCTGACCTCCATCAGATGCCATGGTCATATGATAGAAACTCTTCCCCCTCCTGTCTGCTGTATTCACACCATGGCACTGAGTCTTCATAGCCCACATTTGTCCTTCCGATGATGACTGATCGTTAAACCAAACGGCCTAATTGTTTAATTAGGTTGGTCAAAGGAGAAGTGACAGCTGCAGGGTGATTCATGTTGTTGCTACGTTTCCTGCTGCAGTAATGGCCTGTCAGCGGGCGGTGGCGGGCGGTGGTGTGCAGGCGGGCGGAGGGGTGGCGAGGAGTGATGCGCCCTTTAGCAGGAGAGCTGGCATCTGTCACCCGTGTCAGGGTAATGGGGGAGCGAGAGGCTGCCAGGTGGAACTGGGTGGTTGGCTTTCTTTGTTTGTTTCTACACTGGGCTTAAACTTTCTCTCTCTCTGTTTCTCATTCCTAACTCACTTGTTAGAATCACAGTGTGCGGTTTAGAAGAAAGGGAAAATAAACACATGTGAGTATACAGTGTGCAGTATATGCTCTGTACTACTAACAATTCTCATTGGGAGATTCTCAATTGGGAAAAAGTCCATCCTCGACTCCTCCATCCGGAAACCGATAAGCGGTCAAGGAGAGTGTCAATTTTTTAGTAGGCAGACTATGAGGTATCCTCCCCTCCCGGATTACCTCCTCTGGTTAGAGGATGCAGCAGAGTATCCAACCAGCGTCTATTACAGAAGACTTTTGAAACCAGCCACGCCCCCTTTGAAACAGCTGTGCTTCTCTCGGAGGAGGAAAGCACATATTTAAAACAATACGATACATATCCTTGTATCTATAAAAGGTCTGGCAGAATTAGATTTGTTTTTACAATTTTACACATTTATTTTGTTATTCCCTGTAAACGTAATTTGCACGAGGACGAGCTAGTGATTATGAAGAGTCTCATTTCTTACAAGCACATTTGTTTCCATGTTTTCTCTCCTCATTTATCTTTGACCTTTTTCAAAAGGAACATTTCCTGTTGTCCTCGGTTGGCTGGCGGTCATCTTTTGTTTCCGCCCAGTCTTTGTCAGCCAAGACAGTGGGAAGTCAGTCAGTCACGTGTGTCTTCTCCGAGTGTGTAGTTTGTGTTATGCCTTGTTGAAGTTAAAGGTCCAATGCAGACATTTTAATCTCAATATCAAATCATTTCTGGGTAACAATTAAGTACCTTACTGGGATTGTTTTCAATTAAAATTGTTAAAAAAAGCAAAATCTTCTTAGTAAAGAGTAATTTCTCAGGCAAGAATTTTACTAGGACTCACTGGGAGTGGTTTGAGAGGGGAGGGACAAACTGAAAACTTGCTGTTATTGGAACTCTCTTTTTTGTTTGTCACCAGGCAGGCCAAAACTCCACCCCACCAAAACAGGCAGTAATTTCAGGTGGTATTTTCAAACAGCTCCTACACTAAAAGGGCATTATCATAATTTTCACAATTTCACAGTATTATTCCAACCTCATAGTGTGGAGCTACTAAAACACAGGAAAAATAAAATGTTTGATTGCACTGGGCCTTTAATGCTCGGGAGCTTTTGGTTGAAATATTTCAGAACAAGATGATGGGATGAAGTTTCCTTGTTGTGGGGTGACATCCATTAGTGTGATGTTCCCAGCCCATCCTAAGGGGGAAGGGGAACGAAGCCAGCAGAGAGAGAAGACCCCTAAAAGGATTTCACTATCTGCCAATAGACTTTTCTCACTGGCAGCTGTGTCACCCACAACAAGTAGCTACACTACTTTCCAGAATCACATCACCTTAGGGCTGAAGTTGTTGATGCTTGGAAGGATTTATGTGCCAGCTTTCTCTGATGTTCGCTTTAAAATGTGACCTGATTAAACACCTCAAGTCTCTCTCTCTCCCTCTCTATCGACCTCCTTCTCTTTCTCACACCTCTCTCTCTCTATCTTTCTTCTCCGTCTCTCTCTTTTTCTTCCTTCTGTCTCACTGGTCTCTCTCTCTCCCCCTTTTTCCCTCTCTATCATACACTAACACGCTTCATCTTTTACAAGTCTGTAGATTGGGACAGGTGGTCTTTACATAATTGACCACATTGCTGTGTGGGCTCTTCTCCCTCTCCTGGCATGTGGGGCGGCTATGTCGGCTAAAACTCAGCCATGCTGCTTCCATTGAAGCCCTCAGCTGAACCCATCACACTGTATCTAGAGCTAAGAGCAGTCGCTAAGAGGAATCTCTCACAATCTCACAGACAAACTTTTGGGTAACTGCATAATGCATTATGATTCAGGTATAATGCATTGCAAGACTTGTCATAAGAATGTTATGACACCTTTATAATGGATTATTGATGACTGTCAAAAGCCCAACCTTGTGTGGTACTAATACTATGAAATGTTCTTCACGAAGGAATGAAATATCAAATAACATTGGCTCTGGTCCAAACAAACTGCCATACGTAATTTATTACCCTGGTAATGGGTTTATCAAGTAATACAGTAGGTTGGGTTGGGTTGGGTGACAGTTGGGATACACATGGTGTTGTAGATTGATTCTGACAATCTCTGTTGGTTGCATGGTTGGTGTATTTATACTGGACAAAAATACAAAGGCAAGCTGTAAAGTGTTGTTCCCATGTTTCACGAGCTGAAATAAAAGATCCAGGAAATGTTCAATACGCACAAAAAGCTTATTTCACTCAAATTTAATGCCCAAATTTGCTTACATCCCTGTTAGTGAGCATTTTTCCTTTGCCAAGATTATCCATCCACCTGACAGGTGTGGCATATCAAGAAGCTGATTAAACAACATGATCATTAGTAAAAGGCCACTCTAAAATGGGAGGTTTTGTCACACAACACAATGCCACATTGTGGCATGCTGACTGCAGAGATGTCCAGCAGAGTTGTTGACAGAAAATGTAATGTTCATTTCTCTACCATAAGCCGCCTCCAAACTTGTTTTAGAGAATTTGGCAGTATGTCCAACTGGCCTCACAACCACAGACCACGTGTAACCACTCCAGCCTAGGACCTCAACATCTGGCCTTTTTACCTGCGGGATCGTCTGAGACCAGCCACCCGGACAGCTCGTGAAACTGTAGGTTTGCAGAACCAAAGACTTTCTGCACAAACTGTCATAAACCATCTCAGGGAAGCTAATCTGCGTGCTCATCGTCCTCACCTGGGTCTTGACCTGACTGCAGTTCGGTGTCGTAACCAACTTCAGTGGTCAAATGCTACCCTTTGATGGCCACTGGCACGCTGGTGAAGTGTGCTCTTAACGGATGAATCCTGGTTTCAACTGTACCGGGCAGATGTCAGACAGCGTGTATGGCGTTGTGTGGGTGAGTGGTTTGCTGATGTCAACGTTGTGAACAGAGTGCCCCATGGTGGCGGTGGGGTTATGGTATGGGCAGGCATAAGCTATGGACAACAAACACAATTGCTTTATATCAATGGCAATTTGAATGCACAAAGATACTGTGACCAGATCCTGAGCCCAATTGTCATGCCATTCATCTCCACTTCTTCCATGGCCTGCATATTGACATGTTTGGGATGCTCTGGATCGACGTGTACGACAGCGTGATCCAGTTCCCGCCAATATCCAGCAACTTCGCACAGCAATTGAAGAGGAGTGGGACAACATTCCACAGGCCACAATAAACAGCCTGATCAACTCTATGCGAAGGAGATGTACTGTGCTGCATGAAGCAAATGGTGGTCACACCAGATACGGACTGGTCTTCTGATCCACGCCCCTACTTTTTTAAGGTATCTGTGACCAACAGATGCATATCTGTATTCCCATGTGAAATCCATAGATTAGGGCTTAATGAATGTATTTCAATTGACTGATTTCTTTATAGGAACTGTAACTCAGTAAACTATTTGAAATTGTTGCATGTTGCATTTATATTTTTGTTCAGTAGTATTTTATTAGGATCCCCATTAGTTGTTGACAAGGCAGCAGCTACTCTTCCTGGGGTCCAAACTGGAATAAAACAATACAATAGCCTACATCATAAATAAAACAGTACATCAAACTAGACATTGTGCATTATACATATGTACACTGCTCTTTTACTACATCCTGTATTTACAGTATAAAATGTACAATATTAAAATGTGTGTGTGTGTGTGTGTGTGTGTGTGTGTGTGTGTGTGTGTGTGTGTGTGTGTGTGTGTGTGTGTGTGTGTCTCGTCACAGTCAGCGTTGTGATGCCAGGTGTTGTTTTATCAGTTTGTCTGGTGTGTGATTTATATGGCCTACTGTATATTACAGTTGGAAGTCCCTGGAGCCAGTCGGTGGAGCCATGCCACTCTCATGCCTTCGCGGCTGTAAATCACTACCATTGACAGACTGAATATTGGTCTGGGGAAATCTCTAGGTGTGTGTGTGCCTGCCCTGGGTTCCTCTCTCATGGGGAAACGTGCAGAGGGATGGATAGTGGGTCAAACTGGGTTTTGTTACCGGATAACCTAGCCCTATCAAACATGGCCTCAATAGACTATGTCAAAGATGCTGACATAGGCGTTTTACATTCATGTCTTCTAAGCTTTACCTTGGTTTATAGTTAAATCGATGAGCTCCTGGTGTTGTGTGTTTCTATATGTGTTGTGCAACCAGGCTGCTCGTAAAGTTTGGTCGAAGAATCGAGAGTCCCATCAACACGATCAAACATCCCTCTCTTCTGAAAAACGCCACTCAAACAGACAAGCTATAACACATTCTCGTTTTGGATAACAACCTAAAGCAATACCAAAATGTCGCTATGTTGCCAATAGCATGTCAAGTAGCTGACTTGCAGCACTGCAGAACGACGATGACAATGCAATTCGAACAGTTGTGATTATTCACCAAGGGGACAAATGAGGACTTGTTGAAACAGTCTAGACATACCAGGGAAATGTAGACGTGACAGTGCGTGCAGTAGAAGCATTTGGAGAAATTCAAGAAATGAAAAGTGAGAGGTTGGGACAATATATAGGCCACTCATTTTATCACTTTCCCACTTTTCCTGTCCGTGAGAACTAATATTACAGAGTGAAACATATATAGTATGTAGATGCACGGGCATTGCCCTAAACATTCACATATAGAACAGAGACAAAATGGCTGAAATGGATCGTTAGAGGCAAATTGCAAACAAAGCACCATTCCAACAAACACAGTATCTGTAATGGCCTACATTATGAGATATGACAAGAATGTATGTGGGAAAGCTGTGCGTGTGAAAACAGTAGGACTTGTTTAGCATTAGGCTATGTGGTTGCTGGAGCTACAGTAGTCTATTCTTTTAGAGTCTCCTATGCTATGATGTTGAGGTTTCTGGAGATAACTTGGTGACTCGGTAACAGAATGCCAAAATAAAGTATTGAGGAAGTGGATATAATAGGAGATGTTTAGGTTAAGTGTAAATAAGGACACTTCCTCATTCCACGTACAGTACCCTGAGCACAACTATCCAAGGTGCTGGACACCTCACATTCTTTATGTATACAGATACTGCAGTAAAAATGTATTTGAAGCAGTTGCCATCCAGAAGAGACAGAAGAAAATAAAAGTTTTCCAATAATTGGGAGATTGTGTGTGTGGGTGTGCAATTCTTCACAGGAAGCTCATTAACACTGGAGCCATGGCAAATTCAACAGCTGATATACTGAAAGTGCTTCGGCTAACTATCTAAGAGTGTGGACAGGCTTAGATTGGAGTCATAGGTCTTGTCATAGGAAGAGCCAGATAGAGGTTCCTCAGGGGACCAAGAGAAACTTTCAGAGAAACCATGGATGAAAAGAAAAACTTCAACCAGGAATCACACATACTGTTAAACTTGATAACACAACCAATACGTAAAACATCACACAAAAACGGCATCTCTAGGGCAAAGGTCAAGGAGAACAACAACTAAACAGCTCACAATACAGCTTGAGTCTGAATCTCTGAGGTAAAGGTCACGAACAACAGCGTGTTGATTTGTGGTACAGGAGTTTCCCCTAAATCCCCTCTTTAGGCCTGGCCCTGTTATGTTTGTTAACTCACAACACACCATGAAGGGTGTGACCTTTCCCCTCCTAACCCTGCTACGCACACGCACGCACGCACGCACGCACACACACACACACACACACACACACACACATCTATTCTATTGTGGCTTCAGGGCGGCTAACTTCCCCTCTGACTGACGAACAAGTCCTTTGTGATTCTGACTCCAGTCCAGTGGGGTCTGGCCTGGGGGGAAGGAAGGAGGTAGTATTTCCCATCAGGAAAGTCAAATCTTGCCAACTGTCAGCAGATCTGAAGTTATTCCTAAAACAACTCAAAATAAAACAGCCTAACCTTTATGTACCTGTTTGATCTTCACTTACTGTACAACTAGTCTCAGTGGGCTTGAGTCCTGTTATCTGCTGTGTTATTGAATGGTGAGTTAGAGGGACGTCCCTGCTTCACTATACACAGTATCTGTGTCTTTATAACACACCAACATGGTTCTCCTACTCTTTTCACACTGTTTTGCTGACCCAATCCGTACTATGCTGCCTTGGATATATTCAGCATAGTTCCAGAAACTATGTTGGATTGCGTAACAAGGCCAGCCCAGTACGGCTTGGTTGGGCTCAGTAGTGTAGAAAGGGTATCAGAGGATGTTATGGTCCTTCTAAAGGTGAAGTGTGTGTTTTCTGTCATGTGACTCTGCTTGAGGGCCCATGTGGGTTCCCTCTGTGGATTCCTCCCTAACAGATGGTTATGGGCTGTGTCTGTGTGTCTGTCTCTCTTTCTCTCTCTATCTCTCACTCGCTCTCTTCCTCTCTCTCTGTTTCTCTATCTCTCTGTCTCTCTGTGTGTCTCTCTCTATCTAATTTTTTCTCTCTCTCTCTCTCTCTCTCTCTCTCTCTCTCTCTCTCTCTCTCTCTCTCTCTCTCTCTCTCTCTCTCTCTCTCTCTCTCTCTCTCTCTGTGTCTCTCCCTCTCTCTCCCTCTCTGTGTCTCTCCCTCTCTGTGTCTCTGTGTCTCTCTCTCTCTGTGTCTCTCTGTGTCTCTCCCTCTCTCTGTGTCTCTCCCTCTTTCTGTGTCTCTCTTTGTCTCTCCCTCTCTCTGTGTCTCTCCCTCTTTCTGTGTCTCTCTTTGTCTCTCCCTCTCTCTGTGTCTCTCTGTGTCTCTCCCTCTATCCCTCTCTCTGTGTTGCTCTCTCTCTCTCTCTCTCTCTCTCTCTCTCTCTCTCTCTCTCTCTCTCTCTCTCTCTCTCTCTCTCTCTCTCTCTCTCTCTCTCTCTCTCTCTCTCTCTCTCTCTCTCTCTCTCTCTCTCTCTCTGTATGTGTGTGTGTGTCTACTGTACAACAACCCTGTGGTACTAGTATGTTATTAGAACAGTAGGTGTCCTGTGGGCGACCTGACCCTTTAGTGAATGGTTTATCACTACAAAGGGAATTATTTAGCCAGAGCCTTTATCCCAAACTGACCTATATTTTACATTGAATTACTTGTTGCTTATCATTTTGCTTTAATTGTAATGTTTTACCTCAGGTAACAATCGTAAAACAATCAGTCTAGACAACCTACAATCACTTCAGGACAAATACTCCTACGCTGACCTATTTTCTGACTAGACCAGACTGAATCAACAGTGCATATTTTGGTGCAAATGTGAAACATGCAGGACGGACCCGTTGTCAATTATTGTATCATACAGTACATAATGGTAATTCTTCTTACGGATAATTAGAGGGATAACAGTGAATATTAAAATGTCTTATGACAATGTCAGAAATAGTTAGCTAGATCAGGTGAAAATGTAAAACTTGACAGAGTCAAGAGATGTTAAAACTAATTTCCGAACCCCAAAAGGCACAATTAAAGGGGATAGGTGTCTATCTATCCCCTTTACAGTTTTTTACAATCCCTTTGGCACTAATTTCAGAACCTTGATGTCATCGTTCAGAACTCTAGACACAAAACTCACAACCGATGATCAAAATGCACATTTTTCAGAACTCTAGACACAAACTCACAACCAATGATCAAAATGCAAATTTTTCAAAACTCTTTTTCCAAATGCTTGGATGCAATACACATAAAGCTAAGATAATTTGTTCATTGAACTAAAATCACCTGTTCAAAATGACAGAACTTAACATCAAAGTATTACCATTTCAAAATGCAATTCACACATTACATCTGAGATGACTGTCTATTCATTTCATTACAATGATCTAACTATCAACTGATACAACTGCTCAAAATGATAAGTAACTGTTGCGTTACTCTTAATGCATAGTGGAAACTGACAAACAATATTCCATGTTTAGATCATGAAAGTTTCAGGATAATGAGATCCATTGACACCAATTACCGTGGAACATGAACCAATTGGACTACATTATCTATGAATGCAATATTTCATCATCATTCTTTATCAGACACTGTTTCTATGGTCCCATGTACCACTTTTCCAGACCATGTTTTCAGATTTGACATTACTGTACACTCACCGGCCACTTTATTAGGTACACTTATCTAGTACTGGGTAGGACCACCTTTCGCCTCCACAACAGCCCAAATTATTCACGGTGTTGTACGTTAAGAGATGCTCTTCTGCACACCACTGTTTTAAACAGCTGTTATTTGAGCGTTTGTGGCCTTTCTGTTAGCTTGAATGATTCTGGACATTCTCCTCTGTCCTCTCTCATTAGCAAGGTGTTTTGGCCCACAGAACTGCCGCTCACTGAATGTGTTTTGTTCATTGCACCATTCTCTGTAAACTCTAGAGACTGTAGTGCGTAAAAATCCCAGGAAGGCAGCTGTTTCTGAGGTGCTGGAATCAGCATGTGTGGCATCAACAATCATACCACGGTCAAAGTTGCTTAGATTACGCATCTTTCCGGTTCTAATGTTTGGTCGAACAACATCTAAAGCTCTCTACTCTATATACTCTATATATTGAGTTGCAGGCAGCCACATGATTCGCTGTTCGAATGTAACCTTCCTTGATGAGCTAAATCAGGTCTGTAGAGCTGATGGCATGACCTATGTCATTGTGTGGGATAATGTCAGGTTCCACCATGCTCAAATGGTGCAAGCATGGTTTCAGGCCCATCCACAATTTACCACCCTGTGCTTACCCCCATACTCTCCTTTCCTTAACCCGATTGAGGATTTTTCTCCACATGGAGGTGGAAGGTATATGATAGACGCCCTCACGAACACCCTTCTCCAGGCCATGGATGGCGCATGCAATGACATCACGGCAGACAGGTGTCAGGCCTGGATTCGCCATGCCCGAAGATTCTTCCCAAGATGTTTGGCTAATGAAAACATCCATTGTGATGTGGATGAGAACCTGTGGCCAAATCCACAAGACAGGATTGATGGAAATATAGAAGTACAGTAATCAATCCTGTGTTCTGGTTTTTACAGTAAGCCAGGTGAGGAACACTGCAGTTGATGTTTTACAGTAAGCCAGGTGAGGAACACTGCAGTTGATGTTTTACAGTAAGCCAGGTGAGGAACACTGCAGTTGATGTTTTACAGTAAGCCAGGTGAGGAACACTGCAGTTGATGTTTTACAGTAAGCCAGGTGAGGAACACTGCAGTTGATGTTTTACAGTAAGCCAGGTGAGGAACACTGCAGTTGATGTTTTACAGTAAGCCAGGTGAGGAACACTGCAGTTGATGTTTTACAGTAAGCCAGGTGAGGAACACTGCAGTTGATGTTTTACAGTAAGCCAGGTGAGGAACACTGCAGTTGATGTTTTACAGTAAGCCAGGTGAGGAACACTGCAGTTGATGTTTTACAGTAAGCCAGGTGAGGAACACTGCAGTTGACCTTTAACTGTTTTTTATTTTTTGTAGCTATTTATTTTTGCTTTGATTCAAAGAAACCTATGTTGTGATTTTATTGTATTTCATCAATACATTTCATATTTTGTTCAATGATTCCACTGTGTCTGTAGTATTCTCTCTACTAGTCCTTTTACAGGGATGTATTTACGTGTAGTAGCATAATGAAACATGTATCACATATTTTGTACTACAATATTTAATGATTGTACGAACAACTACACAGTGACACTATCGGTATCTTGTGTGTGGGTGATCTAAATGAATGGTCTTATGGTATTTCATGACAAATGAGTTATTTGAACCAATGATTCTGCAAGTGCAAGGTTTCTTTAACGATATTTACATTTACATTTACATTTAAGTCATTTAGCAGACGCTCTTATCCAGAGCGACTTACAAGTACATACATTCATACTTTTTTGTACTGGCCCCCCGTGGGAATCGAACCCACAACCCTGGCGTTGCAAGCGCCATGCTCTGCCAACTGAGCCACATATAAATGCACAATGCAATGTTTTGAACATTGGACAGCCTGTGTTACAAGTGATGACCGTTTTGAGTTTTGTCTAGTTTTGAAAAATGACCACAAGGTTCTGAAATTAGTGCCAAATTGATTGTTAAAAACTGTAAAACAATGTACTGAAATCAGTATTCAGACATTTCTCTTACACAACGACCTTTCCTTGAGGTGTAGGTTGTGCTATATTTGATGGTGCACAAAAGCAGAATCTTTAGTAGCTTGATTGAAACTACAACTGTCCACTGGCGCATTCAGCAGATGGATACACAATTATGTTGAACAGTGTGTGTGTGTGTGTGTGTGTGTGTGTGTGTGTGTGTGTGTGTGTGTGTGTGTGTGTGTGTGTGTGTGTGTGTGTGTGTGTGTGTGTGTGTGTGTGTGTGTGTGTGTGGCAGGGTTAGGAGGGGAAAGGTCATACCCTTCATGGTGTGTGTGTGTGTGTGTGTGTGTGTGTGTGTGTGTGTGTGTGTGTGTGTGTGTGTGTGTGTGTGTGTGTGTGTGTGTGTGTGTGTGTAGCAGGGTTAGGAGGGGAAAGGTCATACCCTTTATGGTGTGTGTGTGTGTGTGTGTGTGTGTGTGTGTGTGTGTGTGTGTGTGTGTGTGTGTGTGTGTGTGTGTGTGTGTGTGTGTGTGTGTGTGTGTGTGTGTGTGTGTGTGTGTGTGTGTGTGTGTGTGTGTGTGTAGCAGGGTTAGGAGGGGGCAGGGGGGGCAGGGACAGGTATAAGCCAGAGGAACTGTTCTGGTATTAGCCAGAGGATCTGTTCTTGTCCCTCTGTGCTGTGGACAGTGATGTTAGCCTACTTTGCATGTGTTTGTTGTCTAGGGGTTTGGTCAGCTCAGGTTTGTGGCAGAGATAACCTCTGTTTTGCATTTTCATTTGGGTTTAAAATACATTAATGAAATATTCATTTTGCATGCAATTTGCATTCATGTCAGTTCCCATAAGGGCAACGTCACATCGCTACAATATTTCTGGCAAGTGTTACAGGTTGTTTTTTTGAGGCTTGGTTGCAGAATATGTTGTTAATGACAATCCCATTTTTCATAAGGTGTTAGAAATGTACACTGCTCAGTCTCACACTCTCCCTTCAACAATAATATAATAAAGTGACAAGGAATAATCAGGGGACAGAAATGTACCATTAGGAACACCCTTAGCATTTTGAATATCGTTGCAATTTGGCAGAAACCTTGCTTGAACTATGAGAAATAATTATGTGTTTAATCACTTTATTCACAAACTGATGCGGAAGCCTCACAGCACAGGTGTCACTACAAACCTTCTTCTCACTATCCATCCCTACAATACTACTAGCTTCACAAGCATCCCATTCTCCCACTTCTCACTGCAGAGCAAAACAGCACTGCCCATAATTAAATAAGTCTATCAGCTGAGTGAAAGATATGATTACATCCACTGACTCTATGTTTTTACAGTATATTCCTTAGGGCTGTAGCTCCTGCCTAGGAAATCGTGTTACCCTACAGGGCCATTCATTAATGTTGCATTATCCTCCCATACTGTCTGTCTGTCTGCCTGCCTGTCTGTCTGTCGTTCTCTGTGTGTGTTTGTGTGTGTGTGTGTGTGTGTAATGACTTATTGTGGAAAGGTGTTTACAGAGAAGTTGTCAGGACATGCAGAGTCAACGAGTGTGTGCCTTAGGGGCCGCTCCACTCCTATGCAGTAGTAATTAAAGAATCCTCCAAATAGGCCTAGTTTGAGAGAAAAGACAATTACTGTAAATTATTCAAAGGGTTTAATATTTCAAATTACAGCCAATCGAATTACCAAACTAATATCCTACAGACAACCCCTCTATCTACGCAGCTCTCACACAGGAAGGATTCAAGAAAGGCAGTATCTTGGAATCACCTTCATGTTATTGTTTAAGATGAACTGGGCTGTTGCCACGACAACGCCGGGAGGTGTGGGTTGCCTCAGCCTGCCTAATTTCTTGTTTCCTGAAATAGCCCCTTAGCGCTTTAAATTGTTTAAACAGATAACTGGAAATCTGGCCCTGTGCCAGGAGCATGCCCCACTGCCACATGGGATATTAGAGGCGGCACAAACAGAGGCCTGGCCACTGCAAGGGAATAGGTCCAGCAGCCAGCGAGTCACATCCCCCTGATCAGTCGCTTTCAACCAGCCCGGCCTGCTAATTGTCTTCATCTCAGTCAGCGAAGGTCTCCCATTTGCTATCGAATTAGACCAATAAGGAGCTAAGTCATAGGGGGGTGTTGTTGGAGTGGAGGGGGAGGAGGAGGGTTGATGTCTTTGACTTTAGCCAAGTGTAGGCTAGATAATTAGATAATAAATGAATGCTGTCTAGTTCATCGAATAGGCTTGGCTGTCATAAGATACTGGAATAATAGTGTGACATTAAAACCAAGACAGGAACATGTTCTGTTGACTATTAGTTATATTGTTTTCATGGCATTATTTCTCAGACGAGGGCATTCCACACACACACACACACACACACACACACACACACACACACACACACACACACACACACACACACACACACACACACACACACACACACACACACACACACACACACACACACACACACACACACACACACACACACACACACACACACACACTCTCTCTCTCTCTCTCTCTCTCTCTGGCTGCTGGGGTTTGGGGGAGATAATTATCAGCTACATTGGCAGCAGTCTCCATGTCCCACCATTCCCCCAGCGAGCCAGCCAGGCCCCCTTGATGAAAGCCATCAGTCACTGCTGACCAACGGCTCTGGTCACTGGACTGTGAAGGGGATGTCTCTATAAGCACCTCTCTGGCCGCCGCCAAATTATGATTTAATGCCTTTAATTCCCACCTTCCCGGGGCTTATCAAAAGGTTAGTTCAGGAGCACCCTGACAAGTTTATAAGGGCCTTGTTGGGTGTTTGGCTGGGGGACACTGCAATGCAATTGTGTTGGACTCCAGACACATAAGCTATGTATGGCTTGCTGAATGCATCTGTTGGTGGTTGTTGCTTACGACTGGGGTTGTTGGTGGTGGTTGGTTACCACCGGGGCTGTTGGTGGTGGTCGGTTACCACCGGGGATGTTGGTGGTGGTTGGTTACCACCGGGGCTGTTGGTGGTTGTTGGTTACCACCGGGGATGTTGGTGGTTGTTGGTTACCACCGGGGATGTTGGTGGTTGTTGGTGGTTGTTGGTTACCACCGGGGATGTTGGTGGTTGTTGGGGGTTGTTGGTTACCACCGGGGTTGTTGGTGGTTGTTGGTGGTTGTTGGTTACCACCGGGGATGTTGGTGGTTGTTGGTGGTTGTTGGTTACCACCGGGGATGTTGGTGGTTGTTGGTGGTTGTTGGTTACCACCGGGGATGTTGGTGGTTGTTGGTGGTTGTTGGTTACCACCGGGGATGTTGGTGGTTGTTGGTTACCACCGGGGTTGTTGGTGGTTGTTGGTTACCACTGGGGATGTTGGTGGTTGTTGGTTACCACCGGGGCTGTTGGTGGTTGTTGGTTACCACCGGGGCTGTTGGTGGTTGTTGGTTACCACCGGGGCTGTTGGTGGTTGTTGGTTACCACCGGGGTTGCTGGTGGTTGTTGGTTACCACCGGGGCTGTTGGTGGTTGTTGGTTACCACCGGGGCTGTTGGGGTTTGTTGGTGATTGTTGGTTACCACCGAAGCTGTTGGTGGTTGTTGGTTACCACCGGGGCTGTTGGTGGTTGTTGGCATTACAGGCATAGATTCTTTAGTGAGAATGTGCTCTACACATTCACAAACACACCTAAAAACACACACACACACACACACACACACACACACACACACACACACACACACACACACACACACACACACACACACACACACACACACACACACACACACACACACACACACACACACACACACACAACCCTCTCCTGCCCCCAAACATACACACACTGGGAGTAAGAATGATGTTTGACTGAGTGAGATCAATGTGTGGAAAATGTAACATATGCTATTGGTGACTGTCTAGATGAAGAGTGATGTCTTGGAGAGTGACATGTTGAAAATAACATGGAGGGAGAGCGGATATTCCCATGATTGTAGATAACACACAACCATTTAGAGAGGATAGTTTTCTTGACTCTGTTGATAGCCTGCTTAAACCAAACTAAATGCTGTAATCAACATTGTGAAACAACATTCAGTCAGTTTCAACCAGGCTAATCCACCAACGTTCAGTCAGTTTCAACCAGGCTAATCCACCAACGTTTAATCAGTTTCAACCAGGCTAATCCACCAACGTTCAGTCGGTTTCAACCAGGCTAATCCACCAACGTTCAGTCGGTTTCAACCAGGCTAATCCACCAACGTTCGGTCAGTTTCAACCAGGCTAATCCACCAACGTTCAGTCGGTTTCAACCAGGCTAATCCACCAACGTTCAGTCGGTTTCAACCAGGCTAATCCACCAACGTTCGGTCAGTTTGAACCAGGCTAATCCACCAACGTTCAGTCGGTTTCAACCAGGCTAATCCACCAACGTTCAGTCGGTTTCAACCAGGCTAATCCACCAACGTTCAGTCAGTTTCAACCAGGCTAATCCACCAACGTTCAGTCAGTTTCAACCAGGCTAATCCACCAACGTTCAGTCAGTTTCAACCAGGCTAATCCACCAACGTTCAGTCAGTTTCAACCAGGCTAATCCACCAACGTTCAGTCAGTTTCAACCAGGCTAATCCACCAACGTTCAGTCGGTTTCAACCAGGCTAATCCAAAAACGTTCAGTCGGTTTCAACCAGGCTAATACACCAACGTTCAGTCAGTTTCAACCAGGCTAATACACCAACGTTCAGTCAGTTTCAACCAGGCTAATACACCAACGTTTTTCCTACACATAAATGGGTCTCTGTCAATCACCCTCATCATGTCTTCTTATGGAGTGATTTACACAAAATATATTCTGATCGAAAGGTAGTCATAATAAGATGCAGCTGCCATACTCGTGCACGCACAAACGCGCACACGCGCACACGCACACACGCACACACACACACACACACACACACACACACACACACACACACACACACACACACACACACACACACACACACACACACACACACACACACACACACAGAGAAATGCTTACATGATTTCATGAGTGGTGTGCAAAACAGATCATGCCTAAGCCTCGGATTTATCTGTCAGCACCAATTTATGACTGTCATCATCATTATCATTGGGAGTAATGTCTTTGGAGTACATATGGAGCAGTAAATTCTATTCCTGGGTGGGTTGTTAATGGTGAATATTACTCGTACACAGCCTATCTAACAGACATGTCATACACTGTCTGTCTGAGGACATAATCTAGTTATAGGGTGGATATGCCTGAGGATCCTCCCTATCTAGAACATATGGGAGAGCAAGATAGCTTTTATTTAGGGGGAATTGGGATACTGTTGTTTTTTAAAATGATGGTGATTATGATTTTGTTGTTGATGATGAAAACATCAATGGAAAATACAAATAGAATTGTTGAACTCCTCCTTTATATATTATGGGCTTGTTAGGAATGACTTACAAAGACAAGCACTTTGATATTCACTACACTCTTTAAAAAAGGGTTCCGAAAGGGTTCTTCGGCTGTCCCCATAGGTCGGGTTCTACATGGAACTCAAAAGGGTTTTACCTGGAACCAAAAGGGTTCTTTAAAGGGTTCTCCTATGGGGATAGTCGAAGCACCCTTTCAGTGTTCTAGACAGCACCTTTATTCCTACGAGTGTACTGTAGGCCTAATAAAGCATTGTCACCATATGCTTATGGCTGTTCAATATGATTACGCATAGGTGCCTCCTCTCCTCAGCCCAGTGACAAACCATCAAATGGAGAACATAAAAGTTTACTAGTAGAGTTGTGAGAATGGCACGGATGAAAGAACCTGTATTCAAAAGGACTCCTTTTCTTTGTACTGTGGCATGCACATTTAAACCAGTATTCCTCAACACAGCATAGTGGCCTGGATCTGATCTGAAGCCTGTGTGGAGGAAACCAAATAATGAAAGTAGCTATAGTTCCAGAGGATTTTTTATCCTTAGATAATTAAAGATTTGCCAAACCGATTCCTCTGTGAGCTGTGACCGTGTAAGTGAAAGTTTGATTTTTTTGATTTTATTTTAGAAAAGAGGATTTGGATTTGTGATTCTATATCAGACTCGTCATGGTTGAGGAAATAACTATCAAAGACTGGAGAAAAAATAATTCTCCCCAATCCCGAATGAAAAGGAAATGTATTTCTAAGATTTCTGAGCCAGATATGCCTTTTTGTTTTGCTAGAGGTAATTACTTTGCTGCATTTAATAACTGCTCTTTTTACATGTTCTCGAATCAAAACAAGACTGGAAATGTTTTATTCAAAACAAGTTATTTAATGAATGTAGGTCAGATCATTCTATATATATATAAAAACATCTGCATATTTCTCTATTTAATTTAAAAACAATATTTTTTTTTGTTGGATGTCTGCCATATCTGCCAAGATAGAATTTAACATGGACAAAATAAGGACGGAAATATGATACCACTTATGTAGAGTACTTGTGAATGTATTAAAATAATACACTGAACAAAAATATAAACGCAACACGCAACAGTTTCAACAATTTTACTGTGTTACAGTTCATATCAGGAAATCAGTCAATTTAAATGAATAAATTAGGCCCTAATTTATGGATGTAATTTAAATGGGCATAGGCCCACTCACTTGGGAGCCAGGCCCAACCTCTGGGGAGCCAGGCCCAGCCAATCAGAATGAGTTTTTCCCCACAAAAGAGCTTTATTGCAGACAGTAATACTCCTCAGTTTCATCAGCTGTCCGGTTGGCTGGTCTCAGACAATCCGACTGGTTGTGAGGCCGGTTGGGCGTACTGCAAAATTCTCTAAAATGACGTCGGTGGCGGCTTATGGTAGAGAAATTAACATTAAATTGCATGCTCCCTCAAAACTTGAGACATCTGTGGCATTGTGTTGTGTGACAAAACTGCACATTTTAGGATGTCCTTTTATTGCCCCCAGCACAAAGTGCACCTGTGTAATAAGCTTCTTGATGTGCCCCACCAACAGGGATGTATACAAAGTTGTGCACAACATTTGAGAGAAATACGTTTTTTTGTGTGGAAAACTTATGGGATCTTTTATTTCAGCTCATGAAACATGGGACTAAGACTTTACATGTTGCATTTATATTTTTGTTCAGTAATAGTTTGGGCTAAATGAAGAAAATAAACAGTTCTTATATGAGATTGGCACCCTGGCTCATCCTCTTTCCCCGCCTCCCCGGAACTTTTGTGGGTCCTCAAACTGCCCTTTGACTGCAGTAGTGAGGAAACATGACCTATACAGTAAGGCAACCAACTACTTTGAAGTGCAACTTTGTTTTAATGTTAGGATATTGTTTACTCAGATAACCCAATTCCATCCTGTTTAATATTCATACTGCCAGTGCACACGTATGATCCTAATTTACTCTCAACGTCACGGCATAATGTAACTGGCCACATAAGGATTCAAGCTTGTTTTAGTTTATTTTTGTATTGTTCAATTCTTCATTTTTTTTTTCTTAAAAATAAACCAGAATTCCTAGGAGATGACTAAAGAACATGTGCAGCCACAACGCTTAGCGATAATGAGGCAGACTACAAACTAAAGAGCGAAGAACTACAGACAACAACACAACTCATTTCTGAAGTAGTGTGTGTGAGTGTCTTCTGGGCGGTTGAAGCAGCCTTGAGTGTGTAGCTAAGCTAAGTGCTGCATACCCACTGATGGCTCTGTATCGAACAGACGGTGTTGTCTGCCACTCCAGGCCATTCACGCAGACTCTCGGCAGAGGAGAGTGAAATATGAACAGCTGTCTCCTTTTGCAATTAACCTTATTCTGCTGTCCAGCAAGGAGGCATGGTCCTGTATCAAGGTTATTAAAGTTCTGTGCTTTTATATTAGTTTTAGTTTACTATAATAACCTTGTCTTATATTACCGTATTGATCGCTTGGCAGGACTGTAATATACTGTATTATTGACAGAGAAAAAAGGAAAACATTATTGATAGAAACAGTTCTCAATGCCACTGAGGTAGTCAAAGGATGATCTCACTGAAGGACAAGTTCATAGCACTGTATGACACCGTACTGCCCATAGTTCAACTATACCATCATGGTATTAGCCTGACCATGAACGTTCTTATTATCGCCATCGTCTCACGTCTGCACTATCCAATGAGTTCTACAGCAACGAAGGCAATAGTTGACCACTACCACTGTAACGTTCCTATCTTCTTCTAGACTTTGCTGAGAAACGCAGTGAAACTGGCTTCAGTGGAATCCTTCACTCAGATATTACAGGACCAGATGAGGTCATGTAATCATTTGAGTCTAACAATTTTGTAGTGCATTGAATATCTAAATACCTACTGCTCTGTGGCCGGCGAAGCCTGAGATGCACTGACAATATTACCTCTAATATTAGAGATCTAGACTGGATCTGTCGATGTTAATACCTGGAACAGTTCCCCTCTATCTCAACTTACAGCAGCCAGCCACTCAGGTCAGAACTCATATTCCAAAAACCTGAAAAGTTTCAAAAAGTTGTATTTCTCCTGTTGGCAAAGTGTGGACTGTGAAGTGAAGAAAATTATTGTGGAAGCCAGACAAATTTACACCTTGGCGGAATATCATGAGTCCTGCAATTTCACACAGACCCAGTTTTTTGCTCCACAGAAACAGCCAGGAAAACAGCCAAGTCTGCCACTTTCCAGATGGAGGGTATGCTTATGAATAATGACTAACTCCGAAAGTTGACTCTGACTGCCGGTGTTACAATGTTAGCTAAGGCGCAAATTTTCATCCACATTACTTATATAACAGAGGATAACTAATTGTGTGTTCAGTTGGGTCCAAGTTTTCTTTATTGTTACCAAGCACAGGGCTTTAAAGGTAACAAGAACATGCAATTACAGTATGACAGCATGGTAATATACTGAAGAGGCTATTTGTTTACTGACATGAACAACACATACTATCAGGTATGAAGGTAAGACTCAGATGCAGACAACGTCAAATTAACAATGGTTTAATAATCCAACAGGGGCAGGCAATAGACAGGTCAAGGCAGGCAGAGGTCAGGAAACCAGAGGTGGTGCAACGGTACCGGACGGCAGGCAGGCTCAGGGTAGGCAGAGGTCAATATTCCAGAGGTGTGGCAAAGGTACAGGTCGGCAGGCGGGCTCAGAGTCAGGACAGGCAAGGGTCAAAACCAGGAGGGTGAGATAAAACATAAAACATTTCTTAAAAATACACAGCGTACAGCAAATGAAAGACACAGATCTTGTGAATCCAGCCAATATTTCAGATTTTCTAAGTGTTTTACAGCGAAAACACAATATAGCGTTATATTAGCTTACCACAATAGCAAACATCACAACAGCATTGATTCAAGCCAAAAATAGCGATAACGTATAAACCACCAAAATATATAAATTTTTTCACTAACCTTCTCAGAATTCTTCCGATGACAGTCCTATAACATCATATTACACAATGCATATAGAGTTTGTTCGAAAATGTGCATATTTAGCGGCACAAATCGTGGTTATACAATGAGAAAAGTAGCAAAGCTGCAAAGAAAATGTCAGGAGAAATTTTTGGAGAGGCACCTATTCTAATCAGTAACTAATCCAAAACTTGACTAAAAAATACAGTTTGGACAGCAAATGAAAGACAAATTAGTTCTTAAGGCAATCGCTGTGTTACATTTTTAAAATGAACGTTACTACAACATACAGCGTGCGTTAAAGCGAGGCTACACTGAAATTAATGGCGGCTTATGCATGTAACATTTTTCAACAGAACAACGAATTATCAGCATGAATAGTTCTTACTTTTTGATGAACTCCCATCAGAATCTTGGGAAAGGTGTAAAAGAGAGACGGGAAAAGCAGGAGCTGAGACACAAAACACAGGTTGACTTGACAAACAAGACGGACTGGCAACAGACAAACAGAGAACACAGGTATAAATACACAGGGAATAATGGGGAAGATGGGTGACACCTGGAGGGGGGTGGAGACAATCACAAAGACAGGTGAAACAGATCACGGTCTGATACATACAGTGCATTCGGAAAGTATTCAGACTCCATGACATTTTGTTACGTTACAATTTTATGCTAAAATCAATCTACACACAATACCTCATAATAACAAAGCAAAAAACGTTTTTTTGAAATGTTTGCAAATTTAATAAAAATAAAAAACTGAAATATCACATTTACATAAGTATTCAGACCCTTTACTCAGTACTTTGTTGAAGCACCATTGGCAGCGATTACAGACTTACGGTCGGAGACCGAGCATCATACCCAAGTCTTCTTTGAAACTCCCCTGTATTTGGGGAGTTTCAAATCCAATTTTATTTGTCACATGTGTGGAATACAACAGGTGTAGTAGACCTTACAGTGAAATGCTTATTTACAAGCCCTTAACCAACAATGCAGTTTTAAGAAAATACCCCCCAAAAAGTAAAAGATAAGAATAAGCAGTACATTTAAATGTTTTATTTTATTTAACCTTTATTTAACTAGGCAAGTCAGTTAAGAACACATTCTGTCACGTTCTGACCATAGTTCTTGTGTGTTTTGCTTGTTTTAGTGTTGGTCAGGACGTGAGCTGGGTGGGCATTCTATGTTGTGTTTCTAGTTTGTCTGTTTCTATGTTTGGCCTAATATGGTTCTCAATCAGAGGCAGGTGTTTTGTGTTGTCTCTGATTGGGAATCATATATAGGTGGCTTGTTTTGTGTTGGGATTTTGTGGGTGGTTGTTTCCTGTCTTTGTGTTTTCTCTGCACCAGATAGGGCTGTATCGGTCTGCCACATTTGTTATTTTGTATCGTGTTAAGTGTTCACTGTTTATCGTTTTATTAAACATGTTGAGCATTGGCTACGCTGCGTGTTCGTCCGATCCCTGTTACACCCTCTCTTCTCGTGAAGAGAGGGAAGGCTGCCGTTACAGAACCACCCACCAATCTCAGACCAAGCAGCGTAGCAACGGGCAGCAGCGGCAGCAGCAGCGGTACCAGGAGGAATGGACTTGGGAAGAGGTGTTGGATGGAAAGGGTTGCTACACATGGGAGGAGATCCTGGCTGGTAAGGATCACCTTCCATGGGAACAGGTGGAGGCAGCTAGGAGAGCGGAAGCAGCCGCGAAGGGGAACCGGTGTTATGAGGGAACACGGCTGGCCAGGAAGCCCGAGAAGAAACCACAAAAATGTATTGGGGGAGGGCTAAAGCCAGCCAGTCAGGAGCCGCCAGAGCCGCCAGCCAGTCAGAAGCCGCCAGAGCCGCCAGCCAGTCAGGAGCCGCCAGAGCCGCCAGCCAGTCAGGAGCCGCCAGAGCCGCCAGCCAGTCAGGAGCTGCCAGAGCCGCCCGCCAGTCATGAGCTGCCTTCCAGTCATGAGCTGCCCTCCAGTCATGAGCTGTCCTCCAGTCATGAGCTGCCTTCCAGTCATGAGCTGCCCTCCAGTCATGAGCTGCCCTCCAGTCATGAGCTGCCCTCCAGTCATGAGCTGCCCTCCAGTCATGAGCTGCCCTCCAGTCATGAGCTGCCCTCCAGTCCGGAGCTACCATTCAGTCCGGAGCTGCCATTCAGTCCGGAGCTGCCATTCAGTCCGGAGCTGCCATTCAGTCCGGAGCTACCTCTCTGCCCTGAGCTACCTCTCTGCCCTGAGCTACCTCTCTGCCCTGAGCTACCTCTCTGTCCTGAGCTACCTCTCTGTCCTAAGCTACCTCTCGGTTCGGAGCTGTCTCCTCAGTCTGATGGGGCCCTTTGTGAGGGTTCCTAGGCCAAGGTCGGCGACGAGGGTCGCCACTCAAAGGACGCTAAGAAGGGGGACAAAGACAATGGTGGAGTGGTGTCCTCGTCCAGCGCCGGAGCCGCCACCGCGGACAGATGCCCACCCAGACCCTCCCCTAGAGTTTTAGGGGGTGCGTTCGGAGTCCGCACCTCAGGAGAGGGGTACTGTCACGTTCAGACCATAGTTCTTGTGTGTTTTGCTTGTTTTAGTGTTGGTCAGGACGTGAGCTGGGTGGGCATTCTATGTTGTGTGTCTAGTTTGTCTGTTTCTATGTTTGGTCTAATATGGTTCTCAATCAGAGGCAGGTGTTTTGTGTTGTCTCTGATTGGGATTCATATATAGGTGGCTTGTTTTGTGTTGGGATTTTGTGGGTGGTTGTTTCCTGTCTTTGTGTTTTCTCTGCACCAGATAGGGCTGTATTGGTTTGCCACATTTGTTATTTTGTATCGTGTTAAGTGTTCACTGTTTATCGTTTTATTAAACATGTTGAGCACTGGCTACGCTGCGTGTTCGTCCGATCCCTGTTACACCCTCTCTTCTCGTGAAGAGAGGGAAGGCTACCGTTACACATTCTTAGTTACAATGACGGCCTATCAAAAGGCAAAAGGCCTCCTGCGGGGACGGGGGTCTGTGATTAAAAAAAATAAAAAAATACAATATAAATATATAGGACAAAACACACATCACAACAAGAGAGACAACACAACACTACATAAAGAGAGACCTAACACAACAACATAGCAAGGCAGCAACACATGACAACACAGCATGGTAGCAACATAACAACAACATGGTAGAAACACATGGTAGCAGCCAAAAACATGGTACAAACATTATTGGGCACAGTCAACAGCACAAAGGTCAAGAAGGTAGAAACAACAATACATCACACAAAGCAGCCACAACTGTAAATGTGTCCATGATTGAGTCTTTGAAAAAGGAGATTGAGATAAAACTGGCCAGTTAGAGTATTTGTTGCAGCTCGTTCCAGTCGCTAGCTGCAACGAACTGAAAAGATGAGCGATCCAGAGATGTGTGTGCTTTGGGGACCTTTAACAGAATGTGACTGGCAGAACGGGTGTTGTATGTGGAGGAGGAGGGCTGCAGTAGATATCTCAGATAGTGGGGAGTGAGGCCTAAAGGTTTACAGAGATTACCAGTTTATAGAGGAGTATACAGTGCAGTGATGTGTCCTATAAGAAGCATTGGTGGCAAATCTGATGGCCGAATGGTGAAGAACGTCTAGCCGCCCGAGAGCACCATTACCTGCCGATCTATAAATTATGTCTCCGTAATCTAGCATGGGTAGGATGGTCATCTGAATCAGGGTTAGTTTGGCAGCTGGGGTGAAAGAGGAGCGATTACGATAGAGGAAACCAAGTCTAGATTTAACTTTTGCCTGCAGCTTTGATATGTGCTGAGAGAAGGACAGTGCACCGTCTAGCCATACTCCCAAGTACTTGTATGAGGTGACTACCTAAAGCTCTAAACCCTCAGAGGTAGTAATCACACCTGTGGGAAGACGGGCATTCTTCTTCTTACCAAACCACATGCCCTTTGTTTTGAAGGTGTTCAGAACAAGGTTAAAGGTAGAGAAAGCTTGTTGGACATTAAGAAAGCTTTGTTGTAGAGCATTTAACACAAAATCCGGGGAGGGGCCAGCTGAGTATAAGACTGTATCATCTAAATATAAATGGATGAGAGAGCTTCCTACTGCCTGAGCTATGTTGTTGATGTAAATTGAGAAGAGCGTGGGGCCTAGAATTGAGCCTTGGGGTACTCCCTTGGTGACAGGCAGTGGCTGAGACAGCAGATTTTCTGACTTTATACACTGCACTCTTTGAGAGAGGTAGTTAGCAAACCAGGCCAAAGACCCCTCAGAGGCACCAATACTCCTTAGCCGGCCCACAAGAATGGAATGGTCTACCGTATCAAAAGCTTTGGCCAAGTCAATAAAAATAGCAGCACAATATTGCTTAGAATCAAGGGCAATGGTGACATAATTGAGGACCTTTACGGTTACAGTGACACATCCATAACCTGAGCGGAAATCAGATTGCATACCTGAGAGAATACAGTACTATAGACAACAAGAAAGCCAGTCAGTTGAATCTTGACAACTGAATTTTTCCAACACTTTGATAAACAGGGCAAAACTGAGCCTATAACAGTTAGGATCAGCTTGATCTCCCCCTTTAAATAAATGACAAACTGAGGCTGCCCTCCAAGCAATGGGAACCTCCCCAGAAAGGAGAGACAAGTTAAAAAGGTTGGAGATAGGCTTGGCGATGATAGGGGCAGCAACCTTAAAGAGGAAAGGAACCTAACCATCTGACCCAGATGTTTTTTGGGGTCAAGTTTAAGGAGCTCCTTTAGCACCTCGGACTCAGTGACTGCCTGCAGGGAGAAGCATCGGGGATAGTTGCATTAGAAGGGGTGGGACATGAGGAAATGTTGGACGGGCAAGGAGGCATGGCTGAGTCAAGTATAACAATAGCGGGGATATATACAGGGGGTACCGGTTGGTACAGAGTCAATGTGCGGGGGCACCGGTGTCAAGGTAATTGAGGTAATATGTACAGTTGAAGTCGGAGGTTTACATACACCTTAGCCAAATACATTTAACTCAGTTTTTCACAATTCCTGACATTTAATCTTAGTAAAAATTCATTAGGATCACCACTTTATTTTAAGAATGTGAAATGTCAGAATAATAGGAGAGAGAATGATTTATTTCAGCTTTTATTTCTTTCAGCACATTCCCAGTGGGTCAGAAGTTTACATACACCCAATTAGTATTTGGTAGCATTGCCTTTAAATAGTTTAACATGGGTCAAACATTTCGGGTAGGCTGCCACAAGCTTACACAATAAGTTGGGTGAATTTTGGCCCATTCCTCCTGACAGCTGGTGTAACTGAGTCAGGTTTGTAGGCCTCCTTGCTCGCACACGCCTTTCAGTTCTGCCCACAAATTGTCTATAGTATTGAAGTCAGGGCTTTGTGATGACCACTCCAATACCTTGACTTTGTTGTTCTTAAGCCATTTTGCCACAACTTTGGAAGTATGCTTGGTGTCATTGTGTCACGCCCTGACCGTAGATTGCTTTGTATGTTTCTATTTTTTGTTTGGTCAGGGTGTGATGTGGGTGGGCATTCTATGTTTGTATGTCTATGTTTTCTATTTCTATTGTGTTTGGCCTAGTATGGTTCCCAATCAGAGGCAGCTGTCAATCGTTGTCTCTGATTGAGAACCATACATAGGCACCCTGTTTTCCCACTTTGAGTTGTGGGTGGTTATTTTCTGTTTAGTGTTTTGTGGCACCTTGCAGTACTGTTCGATTGTCGTTTTGTTGTTTTTGTTCACGTGTTCATTTTTATTAAAAGTATTATGGATACGTACCACGCTGCACGTTGGTCCTCTTCTCCTTCTCCCGACGACAGCCGTTACACATTGTCCATTTAGAAGACCCATTTGCGACCAAGCTTTAACTTCCTGACTAATGTCTTGAGATGTTGATTCAATATATCCACATAATTTCCTGCCTCATGATGCCATCTATGTTGTGAAGTGCACCAGTCCCTCCTGCAGCAAAGAACCCCCACAACATGATGCTGCCTCCTACCTGCTTCACGATTGGGATGGTGATCTTCGGCTTGCACGTTCCCCTTTTTCCTCCAAACATAACGATGGTCATTATGGCCAAACAGTTCTATTTTTGTATCATCAGGCCAGAAGACATTTCTCCAAAAAGTATGATCTTTGTCCCCATGTGCACTTGCAAACCGTAGCCTGGCTTATTTATGGCGGTTTTGGAGCAGTGGCTTCTTCCTTGTTGAGCGGCTTTTCAGGTTATGTCGATATAGGACTCGTTTTACTGTGGATATAGATACTTTTGTACCTGTTTCCTCCAGCATCTTCACAAGGTCCTTTGGTGTTGTTCTGGGATTGATTTGCACTTTTCGCACCAAAGTACGTTCATCTCTAGGAGACAGAATGTGTCTCCTTCCTGAGCGGTATGACGGCTGCGTGGTCCCATGGTGTTTATACTTGCGTACTATTGTTTGTTCAGGTGAACGTGGTACCTTCAGGTATTTGGAAATTGCTCCCAAGGATGAACCAGACTTATGGAGGTCTACACATTTTTTTGGCTGATTTCTTTTGATTTTCCCATGATGTCAAGCAAAGAAGCACTGAGTTTGAAGGTAGGCCTTGAAATACATCCACATGTACACCTCCAATTGACTCAAATGATGTCAATTAGTCTATCAGAAGCTTCGTGATGATGCCATGACATAATTTTCTGGACATTTCCAAGCTGTTTAAAGGCACAGTCAACTTAGTGTACGTAAACTTCTGACCCACTGGAATTGTGATACAGTGAATTATAAGTCAAATAATCTGTCTGTAGACAACTGTTGGAAAAATTACTTGTGTCATCCACAAAGTAGATGTCCTAACCGACTTGCCAAAACTATAGTTTGTTAACAAGAATTTTGTGGAGTGGTGACTCCAACCTAAGTATATGTAAACTTCTGACTTCAACTGTACATGTAGGTAAAGTTATTAAAGTGACTATGCAAAGATAATATAAAGAGTAGTAGCAGCGTAGAAGGGCAATGCAAATGGTCTAGGTAGCCATTTGATTAGCTGTTCAGGAGTCTTATGGCTTGGGAGTAGAAGCTGTTTAGAAGCCTCTTGGACCTAGACTTTGTGCTCCGGTATTGCTTGCTGTGTGGTAGCAGAGAGAAAAGTCTATGACTAGGGTGGCAAGAGTCTTTGACAATATTTAGGGCCTTCCTCTGATACCGCTTGGTATAGAGATCCTGGATGGCAGGAAGCTTGGTTCCGGTGATGTACTGGGCCGTATGCACTACCCTCTGTAGTACCTTGCAGTCGGGGACCGAGCAGTTGCCATACCAGGCAGTGATGCAACCGGTCAGGATGCTCTCGATGGTGCAGCTGTAAAATCAAAATCAAAATCAAATCAAATCAAATTTTATTAGTCACATACACATGTTTAGCAGATGTTAATGCGAGTGTAGCGAAATGCTTGTGCTTCTAGTTCCGACAATGCAGTAATAACAACAAGTAATCTAACCTAACAATTCCACAACTACTACCTTATACACGCAAGTGTAAAGGGATAAAGAATATGTACATATAGATATATGAATGAGTGATGGTACAGAACGGCATAGGCAAGATGCAGTACATGGTATAGAGTACGGTATATACCTATGAGATGAGTACTGTAGGGTATGTAAACATAAAGTGGCATAGTATAAAGTGGCTAGTGGTCCATGTATTACATAAGATGGCAAGATGCAGTAGATGATATAGAGTACAGTATATACATATACATAAGAGATGTGTAATGTAGGGTATGTAAACATTATATTAGGTGGCATTGTTTAAAGTGGCTGGTGGTACGTTTTTACATAATTTCCATCAATTCCCATTTTTAAAGTGGCTGGAGTTGAGTCAGTATGTTGGCAGCGGCCGCTAAATGTTAGTGGTGGCTGTTTAACAGTCTGATGGCCTTGAGATAGAAGCTGTTTTTCAGTCTCTCGGTCCCTGCATTGATGCACCTGTACTGACCTCGCCTTCTGGATGATAGCGGGGTGAACAGGCAGTGGCTTGGGTGGTTGTTGTCCTTGATGATCTTTATGGCCTTCCTGTGACATCGGGTGGTGTAGGTGTCCTGGAGGGCAGGTAGTTTGCCCCGGGTGATGCGTTCTGCAGACCTCACTACCCTCTGGAGAGCCTTACGGTTGTGGGCGGAGCAGTTGCCGTACCAGGCGGTGATACAGCCCGACAGGATGCTCTCGATTGTGCATCTGTAGAAGTTTGTGAGTGCTTTTGGTGACAAGCCGAATTTCTTCAGCCTCCTGAGGTTGAAGAGGCGCTGCTGCGCCTTCTTCACAACGCTGTCTGTGTGGGTGGACCAATTCAGTTTGTCCGTGATGTGTACACCGAGGAACTTAAAACTTTCCACCTTCTCCACTACTGACCCGTCGATGTGGATAGGGGGGTGCTCCCTCTGCTGTTTCCTGAAGTCCACAATCATCTCCTTTGTTTTGTTGACGTTGAGTGTGAGGTTATTTTCCTGACACCACACTCCGAGGGCCCTCACCTCCTCCCTGTAGGCCGTCTCGTCGTTGTTGGTAATCAAGCCTACCACTGTAGTGTCGTCCGCAAACTTGATGATTGAGTTGGAGGCGTGCATGGCCACGCAGTCGTGGGTGAACAGGGAGTACAGGAGAGGGCTCAGAACGCACCCTTGTGGGGCCCCAGTGTTGAGGATCAGCGGGGTGGAGATGTTGTTACCTACCCTCACCACCTGGGGGGCGGCCCGTCAGGAAGTCCAGGACCCAGTTGCACAGGGCGGGGTCGAGACCCAGGGTCTCGAGCTTGATGACGAGTTTGGAGGGTACTATGGTGTTAAATGCTGAGCTGTAGTCGATGAACAGCATTCTCACATAGGTATTCCTCTTGTCCAGATGGGTTAGGGCAGTGTGCAGTGTGGTTGCGATTGCGTCGTCTGTGGACCTATTGGGTCGGTAAGCAAATTGGAGTGGGTCTAGGGTGTCCGGTAGGGTGGAGGTGATATGGTCCTTGACTAGTCTCTCAAAGCACTTCATGATGACGGAAGTGAGTGCTACGGGGCGGTAGTCGTTTAGCTCAGTTACCTTAGCTTTCTTGGGAACAGGTGGTGGCCCTCTTGAAGCATGTGGGAACAGCAGACTGGGATAAGGATTGATTGAATATGTCTGTAAACACACCAGCCAGCTGGTCTGCGCATGCTCTGAGGACGCGGCTGGGAATGCCGTCTGGGCCTGCAGCCTTGCGAGGGTTAACACGTTTAAATGTTTTACTCACCTCGGCTGCAGTGAAGGAGAGCCCGCAGGTTTTGGTAGCGGGCCGTGTCAGTGGCACTGTATTGTCCTCAAAGCGAGCAAAAAATATATTTAGCCTGTCTGGGAGCAAGACATCCTGGTCCGCGACGGGCTGGTTTTCTTTTTGTAATCCGTGATAGACTGTAGACCCTGCCACATACCTCTTGTGTCTGAGCTGTTGAATTGCGATTCTATTTTGTCTCTGTACTGGGACTTTGCCTGTTTGATAGCCTTGCGGAGAGAATAGCTACACTGTGTGTATTCGGTCATGTTTCCGGTCACCTTGCCCTGGTTAAAAGCAGTGGTTCGCGCTTTCAGTTTCACGCGAATGCTGCCGTCAATCCACGGTTTCTGGTTTGGGAATGTTTTAATCGTTGCTGTGGGTACGACATCGTCAATGCACTTCCTAATGAACTCGCTCACCGAATCAGCATATTCTTCAATGTTGTTGTTGGACGCAATGCGGAACATATTCCAATCCGCGTGATCGAAGCAGTCTTGAAGCGTGGAATCAGATTGGTCGGACCAGCGTTGAACGGACCTGAGTGCGGGAGCTTGATGTTTTAATTTCTGTTTGTAGGCTGGAATCAACAAAATGGAGTCGTGGTCAGCTTTTCCGAAAGGGGGGCGGGGGAGGGCCTTATATGCGTCGCGGAAGTTAGTATAACAGTGATCCAGAGTTTTGCCAGCCCTGGTAGGACAATCGATGTGCTGATAGAATTTAGGGAGTTTTGTTTTTAGATTAGCCTTGTTAAAATCCCCAGCTACGATGAATGCAGCCTCAGGGTGTGTGGTTTCCAGTTTAAAGAGAGTCAGATAGAGTTCATTCAGGGCCATCGATGTGCCTGCTTGGGGGGGAATATATACGGCTGTGATTATGACCGAAGAGAATTCCCTTGGTAGATAATGCGGTCGACATTTGATTGTGAGGAATTCTAGATCAGGTGAACAGAATGACTTGAGTTCCTGAGTGTTGTTATGATGATCACACCACGTCTCGTTAATCATGAGGCATACCCCCCACCCCTCTTCTTACCAGAAAGATGTTTGTTACTGTCTGCGCGATGCGTGAAGAAACCAGCTGGCTGCACCGACTCCGTTAGCGTCTTTTGAGTTAGCCATGTTTCCGTGAAGCAGAGCACGTTGCAATCCCTGATGTCTCTCTGGAATGTTACCCGTGCTCGGATTTCATCGACCTTATTGTCAAGAGACTGGACATTGGCGAGTAGTATGCTAGGGAGTGGAGCGCGATGTGCCCGTCTCCGAAGCCTGACCAGGAGACCGCTACGTTTGGCCCTTTTACGGCGTCGCGTAGGCTCCCCGGCTGGGATCAGGTCCATTGTATTGGGTGGAAGGCAAAACACTGGATCCGTTTCGGGAAAGTCATATTCCTGGTAGGAACGGTGGTTAGTTGACGTTACTCGTATATTCAGTAGTTCCTCCCGACTGTATGTAATGAAATCTAAGATCACCTGGGGTACCAATGTAAGAAATAACACATAAAAAAACTAAATACTGCATATTTTCCAAGGAACGCGAAGCGAGGCTGCCATCTCGCTCGGCGCCGGAAGTAGGACCTTTTGAGGATCTGAGGACGCATGCCAATTCTTTTCAGTCTCCTGAGGGGGAATAGGTTATGTTGTGCCCTCTTCATGACTGTTTTGGTGTGCTTGGACCATGTTAGTTTGTTGGTGATGTGGACGCCAAGGAACTTGAAGCTCTCAACCTGCTCCACTACAGCTCTGTAGATCCTCTCAAGCTCTATCAGGTTGGATGGGGAACGTCGCTGCACAGCTATTTTCAGGACTCTCCAGAGATGTTCGATCAGGCTCAAGTCCGGGCTCTGGCTGGGCCACTCAAGGACATTCAGAGGCTTGTCCCGAAGTCACTCCTGCGTTGTCTTGGCTGTGCGCTTACGGTCATTGTCCTGTTGGAAGGTGAACCTTTGCTCCGGTCTGAGGTCCTGAGCACTCGGGAGCAGGTTTTCATCAAGGATCTCTCTGTACTTTGCTCTGTTGAGCTTTCCCTTGATCCTGACTAGTCTCCCAGTCCCTGCCACTGAAAAACATCCCCACAACATGATGCTGCCACCACTATGCTTCAACTTAGGGATGGTGCCAGGTTTCCTCCAGAAGTGAAGCTTGGTATTCAGGTCAAATAGTTCAATCTTGGTTTCATCAGACCTGAGAATCTTGTTTCTCATGGTCTGAGAGTCCTTAAGGTTCCTTTTGGCAAACTCCAGCGGGCTGTCATGTGCCTTTTACTGAGGAGTGGCTTCCATCTAGCCACTCTACCATAAAGGCCTGATTGGTGGAGTGATGCAGAGATGGTTGTCCTTTTGGAAGGTTCTCCCATCTCCACAGAGGAACTCTGGAGTTCTGTCAGAGTGACCATTGGGTTCTTGGTCACCTCCCTGACCAAGGCCCTTCTCCCCCGATTGCTCAGTTTGGCTGGGCGGCCAGCTCTAGGAAGAGTCTTAGTGATTCCAAACTTCTTTCATTTAAGAATGATGGAGGCCACTTTGTTCTTGGGGACCTTCAATGCTTCAGAGATTTTTTGGTACCGTTCCCCAGATCTGTGCATCTACACAAACCTGTCTCGGAGCTCTATGGACAATTCAACCTCATGGCTTGGTTTTTGCTCTGACATGCACTGTCAACTGTGGGACCTTATTTAGACAGGTGTGTGCCTTTCCAAATGATGTCCAATCAATTGAATTTACCACAGGTGGACTCCAATCAAGTTGTAGAAACATCTCAAGGAAGATCAATGGAAACAGGATGCACCTGAGCTCAATTTCAAGACATAGCAAAGGGTCTGAATACTTATGTAATTAAGGTATTTCTGTTTTTTATTATTCATAAATTAGCAAACATTTATGTCAACCTGTTTTCTCTTTGTCATTATGTGGTATTGTGTGGAGAGGAAAAATGAGGGAAAAAAATAATTGCATAAATTTTAGAATAAGGCTGTAATGTAACAAAATGTAGAAAAAGCCAAGGAGTCTGAATACTTTCCGAATGCACTGTATATAGAAGAAATTTGACAAAATGACTTGTTGGAAAGGTGGCATCCTATGCCACGTTAAAAGTCACTGAGCTCTTCTTCAATCAGGCCATTCTACTGCCAATGTTTCTCTATGGAGATTGCATGGCTGTGTGCTCGATTTTATAACATAGCCGAATCCACTAATTTGAAGGGGTGTCCACATACTTTTGTATATATAGTGTTTTTATTATATAAAATAAGCAGGTGAAATGAAGGAGAAATACACAAGGAAAGGTTGCAGTGAGATATGTTACATTTCACTGAAGAATCCACTTCCCTTTAACTCCTTTCAGGCTAGTAGGCATTCCCTCCATTCCTCCCCTCTACCCCACTTTCCCCAGAGCTCTCCACGTAGCAGCAGCTACTCCTTCCTCAAAATTAAAAGGCACTAAAACCTGACAGCACTTGCGGCAAGTCTCCGAGAGAGAGAGAAAGAGAGAGAGCGAGAGAGAGAGAGAAAGAGAGAGAGAAAGAGAGAGAGATAGAGAGAGAAAGAGAGAGAGCGAGAGAGAGAGAGAAAGAGAGAGAGAGAGAGAGAGAAAGAGAGAGAGAGCGAGAGAGAGAGAAAGAGCGAGAAAGACAAGTCTCCGAGAGAGAGAGCGAGAGAAACATGCCTGAGATACAAAGAGAGATAGCGAGAGATAGAGAGAGAGATAGAGAGTGTGAGAGCGAGAGAGGCACTAAAACAGCCGCCTGGCTGTGGCCTAGATTTTCTTTTCAAATCCGCTCTGGAAGCCCTCCTCTCTCATCCTCAGCTGCACTGTACCACGAGCACCGAGCTCTGAGTGGAGCTAGGCAGCCGTCTCTCGCCTCGCCGATCTGTGCAGCACAGCACATCAAATCCCAATCTGTGTTAATTTGAGTGTGGGTCATTGTTTATTTTTAGCAACTGCCCTCGTTCTTGGGAAACAGGCAGTGATTTCATTTTGCTCCGGTGACTCCAAACCTAGAGAGAGACTGGCTGAATATGTACTGTATGTAGACGCATGTCTCTAGTTTATGGATACTGTATTTGATACGTTCTGTATATTCATCTGTTTCAATATGTTGTGATAAATCAAGACTACAGTAGTTATAGTTTGTTTTCTTTCGTCCATATTCACAACTTTTAGAATTTAGACCTATTAGGATTTAGACCAATTATTTTCGAATCCATATGGAGTAAAGTAATTGGCCTTAAATGCGTTATAATTAAGCAGTAAGGCACGGGGGAGTGTGGTATATGGTTAATATACCACGGCTAAGGGCTGTTCTTACGCACGGCGCAACGCGAAGTGCCTGGATACAGCCCTTAGCCGTGGTATATTGGCCATATACCACAACCCCCTGAGGTGTCTTATTGCTATTATAAACTGGTTACCAATGTAATTAGAGCAGTAAAAATAATGTTTTGTCATATCCGTGGTATACGTTCTGATATACCACAGCTGTCAGCCAATCAGCATTCAGGGCTCGAACCCCCCAGTTTAGAATTATAAACAGTATTTACTTTCCTATCACTCCATGTAGTCCAAGTCAGGTCAGTCAGTGTGAGTGAGTCAAAGCAGTGCTGCACTGAGTTTGGTAGCCACCCACCCTGACACATTGTATGGCATGTTATGCAACCAGTATCAACTAAATCACCAGTGACAACACATAGTGTTCTATACTATAGCCTAATCCCTACTAACAGTGCAATATTTTTGTCCAGGGCCCACTATTTAGGAAATAGGGTGCCATTTCAAACACATTCCCAGTAAGCAACCCAATTTGTGACGAGTTTGGTAGCCGCCCACCCTGACACATAGTATGGTGCGTTATGCAATCAAGTGTCACAGCCTCCTAATTGCCAGTGACATCGCTCAGAATGCTTCACTGTGAAATGAATCACAACACAAGCGCCAGGCAGCTCTACATATTTTACACCCAGCGTGGCTTGTAATTCACAACAGACGAGCTAATTAATAAACCACATGCAACACAAATACCAATGAGCTACATTACAAGACACTTGATGTCTAAATGATCATCGGCCACCTGTAAAACGATGCGGGGGACTACGAGTCAGAATACCAAGCAGATCCTTTTTTAAATATTTTTTTTACACTAATTGGTCTTTTTGCCAATCACATCAGATCTTTTCCCATCAGATTTGTTTCAGAGCAGATCTGATTGGGCAAAAGACCAATAAGTGAAAAGCTAATTTGGGCTGCGTGTGTAAATGCAGCCTTAAGAGCAATATCCAGAATCAGATTGCTTCTAGGTACAGCATGGACAGATAGAAGTGATTGTATTTAGGACCATGGTGTAAATCCAACTCAAAATACATTCAAAGCTCATTATAGATTAAAAAAAATAATAGTTTAAGTAAAATCAGGGGATGGTCGGTCTGTGGCCATGACTGTCTGTGAGTGGTTGCATTTCTCCACCCCTATCCCTTGACTGTTTACAGGAACAATGGTGAGGCGTTTGCTCTGTCCCTGTACTACAGATTGCCCTTTAACCTTTGTAGCCTTCTGCCCGGTGTGTTTAACTTGTCTAAAGTACGGTATCTTTAAAGCTAATTATTATTGTTTTTTATTTGTATTTTTTCTAGTTGAGTATATTAGTTATATTGTTTTGTCTTGTCTTGTGTGTAAAACTGAATAAATAGAGTTAAAAAAAAAAAAAAAAAGCTCATTATAAATTGGGTGGTTCGGGCCCCGAATACATATCAGAACTTATACCACGGGTATGAAAAAACATAGATTTTTACTGCTCTAATTACATTGGTAACCAGTTTATCTGGGTTTGTGATACACTACCAGTCAAAAGTTTTAGAACACCTACTCATTCAAGGGTTTTTCTTAATTTTTTACTATTTTCTACATTGTAGAATAATAGTGAAGACATCAGAACTATGAAATAACACATATGGAATCACGTAGTAACTAAAAAAGTGTTAAACAAATCAAAATGCAATTTACATTTTAGATTCTTCAAATAGTCCCCCTTTGACTTGATGACAGCTTTGCACACTCTTGGCATTCTCTCAACCAGCTTCACCTGGAATGCTTTTCCAACAGTCTTGAAGGAGTTCCCACATATGATGAGCACCTGTTGGCTGCTTTTCCTTCTCCCCAAACCATCTCAATTTGGTTGAGGTCAGGGGATTGTGGAGGCTAGGTTATCTGATGCAGCACTCCATCACTCTCCTTCTGTCATGGCATTCATCGGAAGAAGAAGAGAAATCGTCAGATCAAAATGCAGCGGGGTACATGTTCATCTTTATTCGCTTAACTGACTGAACACTGAATACAAAATAACAAAAGAATAGCCGAAACAGTTCTGCAAGGTGCAACCAACACTTAACAGAAAATAACCACCCACAACTAACAGTGGGAAAAAAGGCTACCTAAGTATGGTTCTCAATCAGAGACAACGAAAGACAGCTGTCCCTGGTTAAGAACCATACCCGGCCAAAACATAGAAATACAAAACCTAGACATACAAACATAGAATGCCCACCCACATCACACCCTGACTAAACAAAAAATAGAAACATACAAAGCAATCTACGGTCAGGGCGTGACACCTTCTTGGTACACAGCCTGGAGGTGTGTTGGGTCATTGTCCTGTTGAAAAACAAATGATAGTCCCACTAAGCCCAAACCAGATGGGATGGCGTATCGCTGCAGAATGCTGTGGTGGCCATGCTGGTTAAGTGTGCCTTGAATTCTAAATAAATCACTGACAGTGTCACCAGCAAAGCACCCCTACACCATAACACCTCCTCCTCCATGTTTGACGGTGGGATATACACATGTGGAGATCATCCGTTCACCCACACCGCGTCTCACAAAGACATGTCGGTTGGAACCAAAAATCTCACATTTGGACTCCAGACCAAAGGACAGATTTCCACCAGTCTGATGTCCATTGCTTGTGTTTCTTGGCCCAAGCTAGTCTCTTCTTCTTATTGGTGTCCTTTAGTAGTGGTTTCTTTGCAACAATTCAACCATGAAGGTCTGATTCACACAGTCTCCTCTGAACAGATGAGGTTGAGATGTGTCAGTTATTTGAACTCTGTGAAGCATTTATTTGGGCTGCAATTTCTGAGGCTGGCAACTCTAATGAACTTGTCCTCTGCAGCAGAAGTAACTTAGGGTCTTCCATTCCTGTGGCGGTCCTCATGAGAGCCAGATTCATCATAGCGCTTGATGGTTTTTGCGACTACCTCATGAAGCTGATTGAGAGAATGCCAAGAGTGTGCAAAGCTGTCATCAAGCCAAAGGGTGGCTATTTGAAGAATCTCAAATATAAAATATATTTTGATTTGTTTAACACTTTTTTGGTTAAAACATGATTCCATGTGTTATTTCATAGTTTTTATTTCATAGTTTATTCTACAATGTAGAAAATAGTAAAAATAAAGAAAAACCCTTGAATGAGTAGGTGTTCTAAAACTTTTGACCGATAGTGTATATGGCCAATATACCACGGTTAAGGGCTGTGTCCAGGCACTCCACGTTGCGTCGTGCTTAAGAACAGCCCTTAGTTGTGGTATATTGGGCATATACCTCACCTCCTTCGGGCCTTATTGCTTAAATAGACTCTAGTAGTGAATAGAGAAGAGGACATTGGAGTTCGACAGTTCCATATCTACAGTAACTCATAATTGTTAACACAGTTTGGTAAACGGTATCCATATTTACAAATGACTGAGCTATTAATGTTGTGCCTGGTATGAATAATATAGTTATTCTATTGTCACGATAGGTTGAATAAGATAAAATGTGTCATGAAGTTACATTTCGAGAGCTTGGGACTATACCTGCAACAAGATGATTCTGAGTTAATTGGCTTTGAAGTTCCAAAACCTCATTGGTTTGAATGGTGTCAGCAATTTGTGTATTGTATTCTTTTTTGAGTACTATATAGGTAGAGAACATTGAACAGAACAAGACTATGTCAATAACTACATTTTGACAAAGATGCAGATATAACCTTATAGTCCCAAGCTCTTGATTTGTTTGGAGAGGTAATGCAGGGAAAATGGCGGCCTCAGACTCATAATAAAGTTCTGCTGGAAATGGTCTGTATCTGGGCACCCATGAAGATTAGTTTATCCCTCCCGTTTTCTTAGCATTATAAATATATGAACGGTTCCCTCAGAAACACACACGACTGTACATAGAAGGAGTCGGGCATAATCGATGTGACATGCATTTTACATTTAGTACACTTTAACTTCTGGAAGGGCTGGTTCTGACCGGTTTCTGATGTTTGGAACACATACGCCCGGCATGGAGAGATAGTAAGCTGCCCAATTTGGGACGAAGCACAGGCTAATTGGTTTGACATCTCGCTTTTGTTTAATGAGTGGTAAAATTAGGTTGGGATCATGTTTACATGCTGGTAAACCGTGTTTCTTTTCAGGGGTCTATGATTAGCTTTGATCTTCGGTGAGAGCTTCTAAGTCTAATTGCTCCGAAAAAAATTTGTCTGAAAAATACAAAGAAAATAAGTTGCTGCCTTTTCCGTCGAGACATCTTAAAGACAGAGAGCAGACAGACAATTAGTATATTTTTACAACATTGAAAAATATGCGAAAAAGTAAACATTGCTCTTTAGATATCTATTGATTCTGAAGTTCCTTATTGGTCAGAAGTTCTTTGTTATTCTCCACATGAATGCCCAATGAAGTCATGCTTCATCCATGAATGACATGAGATCTCAGTCTCAAACTTGATCACCAGTGCATCCTGACTGTCTTGTTCTCTGAATAGCATAGCTTCAAGGTGTCTCTGTGAGTTAGTGACAGGTCATTTCACCATATTCACCATGTTTTTCCACCCTTCTCTGAGGCAATCCGTTGCTGCTTCCCACCTGCTCTGGCTGAGATGTGTGTGTGTGTGTGTGTGTGTGTGTGTGTGTGTGTGTGTGTGTGTGTGTGTGTGTGTGTGTGTGTGTGTGTGTGTGTGTGTGTGTGTGTGTGTGTGTGTGTGTGTGTGTGTGTGTGTGTGTGTGTGGCTAGAATGAGTCAGATTGGGCAGACGGTGAGGAGAGAGAGATTTACCAGACATTCAGGAAGCTGGCTACAGCCGCTGGCCGACCAGATTGAATACAGTACTTTAATCAACTAAAGAGATGTGGAGCGCAGCAAATCACCTAAAGAGATGGGGAACGCCACAGATTAACTAAAGAGATGGGGAACGCCACAGATTAAATAAAGAGATGGGGAACGCCACAGATTAACTAAGAGATAGGGAACGCCACAGATTAACTAAAGAGATGGGGAACACCACAAATCAACTAAAGAGATGGGGAACACCACAGATTAACTAAGAGGGGGAACGCCACAGATTAACTAAAGAGATGGGGATCCCCACAGATTAACTAAAGAGATGGGGAACGCCACAGATTAACTAAAGAGATGGGGAACACCACAGATTAACTAAGAGGGGGAACGCCACAGATTAACTAAGAGATGGGGAACGCCACAGATTAATTAAAGAGATGGGGAACGTCACAAATCAACTAAAGAGATGGGGAACACCACAGATTAACTAAAGAGATGGGGAACGCCACAGATTAACTAAAGAGATGGGGAACCCCACAGATTATCTAAAAGAGATGGGGAACGCCACAGATTAACTAAAGAGATGGGGAACGCTACAGATTAAATAAAGAGATGGGGAACGCCACAGATTAACTAAGAGATAGGGAACGCCACAGATTAACTAAAGAGATGGGGAACACCACAAATCAACTAAAGAGATGGGGAACACCACAGATTAACTAAGAGGGGGAACGCCACAGATTAACTAAAGAGATGGGGATCCCCACAGATTAACTAAAGAGATGGGGAACGCCACAGATTAACTAAAGAGATGGGGAACACCACAGATTAACTAAGAGGGGGAACGCCACAGATTAACTAAGAGATGGGGAACGCCACAGATTAATTAAAGAGATGGGGAACGTCACAAATCAACTAAAGAGATGGGGAACACCACAGATTAACTAAAGAGATGGGGAACGCCACAGATTAACTAAAGAGATGGGGAACCCCACAGATTAACTAAAGAGATGGGGAATGCCACAGATTAACTAAAGATATGGGGAACCCCACAGATTATCTAAAAGAGATGGGGAACGCCACAGATTAACTAAAAGAGATGGGGAACGCCACAGATTAACTAAAATAGATGGGGAACGCCACAGATTAACTAAGAGATGGGGAACGCCACAGATTAACTAAAGAGATGGGGAACCCCACAGATTATCTAAAAAAATGGGGAACGCCACAGATTAACTAAAAGAGATGGGGAACGCCACAGATTAACTAAAATAGATGAGGAACGCCACACATTATCAAAAAAAATGGGGAACGCCACAGATTAACTGAAGAGATGGGGAACCCCACAAATTATCTAAAGAGATGGGGAACACCACAAATTAACTAAAGAGATGGGGAACGCCACAGATTAACTAAAGAGATGGGGATCCCCACAGATTATCTAAAAAGATGGTGAGCCCCACAGATTATCTAAAAGAGATGGGGAACGCCACAGATTATCCATCAATAGTCTAGCTAGATAGAGATGTTTATCTTGATCAAAGCCAACAACAATCCACAAAATCCACAGACATATACACACAGACACACACACACACACAGACACACTGGAGGTGGTTGTACTAATCCTTTCCCCCTCCTGCCTGGAAAGTTACATCACAGTCAGTCTGACCCATTTAGAAAGCTTGTCTCCGTCTGCATTAGGGCTCACATCCAACAGGTTCAGGTCAGGTCACCAGGATCTAAAACCGCCCACGGAGCGCAGCGCAAGTCTATTCTATATGTTGTGTGTGTGGCTGAGTGTGTGTGTGTGAGGAAAGAGAGAGATGTTGTGTGTGTTTGTCTACTGTATGTGTAATTGTATGTATCTACAGTATACCTAGGTCTGCATTTGCGCAGGTGTGAGGCTCTGAATCATTACAAGGGACTGCCAAATAAGATGACCTTGCAAGAGAGATGCAGTATATCATGGATACCAATTCATGCTCGCATAGACAAACAGTGACTAACGTGTCATGGAAAAAAAACAAGGAACTCAGTTGAACTGCTATGCAAATGAATCTGCATTCACCTCAGCGGCTTAACTGCAACCGGCGCCCACCTATTTTCCAACAGATAATGATCTAAAACCTTTTTGTTTTCTTAAAGAAATAACTTTCCTGGACAGAGGAAAAGGAGGACGGTAATTCAAACCACTAATTTGTCCAGATTGAACCTTGTTGTATTTACTAAGCCTTTCACCTCTCTAAGTGTCTCGTTATCGCTTGAAATCAACCTGCACAAAAACACCACTTATCATGTCAACAATCAACTCTCTGCGACTATCCTCTGCTGTTGTTGTTGATCCAAAATGGCCACTGATAATATATGATCCTCCCCCCTTAAACGCTGTTTAAATAAAGCTGACACCATGTGAAGATGCATAATTCAATTTACAGTCCTGTCCTGGGTGTTCGGATTGGAACCAGGGGCCTTATTTATAACTGTTGCGCAAATTTCACACTAAATATCTGCTTGCGGATATATGTTGACATTTATGAACTTGGCGTACACCATACATACGTATGATTCCCGTAAACCTATAAATCGTGAACAAGCATTATAAGTCTGCCTGGAAAATGCCCTCCATTCACCTTTTATGGTGACAATAATGTCCATTATTTGCTGTATAATTTGGAACTATTGAAATTGGGTCACGGCAGTTTCTAAAAGAAAGAGCAATTAAAAATTTGATCAAACGTTTTTGTTGGTGTTGGCAGAGTATTTTAACATTTTGTAGTAACTTATGCTGTATTTGCCAAAGGACTGTGACTGTAAGGTTCTTTATTTACTTTCTTAGTCAACCTTGTGTTCTGTTTCGTTGTGTTCTTGAACGTAGCCCTGTCTTTCATTTTTGTTCATTGATTTCACCTGTGTTAGTTACTCACCTGGTCTCATCAGCTCCTTATTTAGTTCAGTTCATTCTGTTTGTGCCTTTGTGAGGTATTGTTTGTTTCGACTCTACTAAGCCTGTTCCTATCTCGTTTGTGAGAACCAGTTATAGCCTTCAGTCCTAGTTTTGATTCACCTGCCTGTTTGCCTACCTGTGTATGACCATTGCCTGCCTGTGACCACAATTCCTGCCTTCTGCGAAGGCGAAATCAACACCTGCCGTGCTCTGCGCGTGAATCTACACCTTTTTCTCCCTGAGTTCCATTATAGTAACAGGAGACTGGAAAAATTTGGCATGGGTCCTCAGATCTTCAGAAGGTTCTACAGCTGCACCATCGAGAGCGACCTGACCAGTTGCATCACCACCTGGTATGGCAACTGCTTGGCATCTGACCGTAAGGCACTATAGAGGGTAGCGTGTATGGACCAATACATCACTGGGGCCAGGCTTCCTGCCATCCAGGACCTATATATTAGGCGGTGTCAGAGGAAGGCCCAGAATTGTCAAAGACCCCAGTCACCCAAGTCATAGACTGTTCTCTGCTACCGCTCAGCAAGCGTTACTGGAGCGCCAAGTCTAGGACCAAAAGGCTCCTTAACAGCTTCTACCCCAGAGCCATAAGACTACTGAACAACTAATCAAATGGCCACCTGGACTATTTACATTAACCCCCCCCGTTTGTTTTTACACTGCTGCTATGCATAGTCATCTATGAATAGTCACTTTACCCCTACCTACAGTGCATGTGCAAATTACATTGACTAACCTGTACACCTGCACATTGACTCGGTACCGGTACCCCCTGTATATAGCCTCGTTATTGTTATGTACATATATTGTGTTACTTTTTGATAGATTTGTAAAATTTTATTTTGTAAATATTTAATTAAATCTATTTCTTGAACTGTATTGTTGGTTAAGGGCTTGTAAGTAAGCATTTCATGGTAAGGTCTACACCTGTTGTATTCGGCGCATGTGACAAAGAACATTTTACTTGATTTGAGTTTCTGAAAGAAAAAGCAATGGCAAGTTGGTGCGGACAGGTCAGCAGAACGTTTGAATTCAACAATGTTTTGCATTGACATTTTTCCCAACCTAAATATGCTGAACTGCCCACAGACCTGCAGCGCTCACCTCGGCCATCATGAAAACCTTTGAGCGCCTGGTACTGTCCCATCTCAAAACCATCACCTCGACCCACTGCAGTTTGCCTACAGAGATAACAGGTCTGTGGACAATGCTGTCAACATGGGCTTACACTACATCCTCAAAAACCTCGATAACCCAAAGACAAATGCAAGGATATTGTCTATGGACTTTAGCTCTGCGTTCAATACCATCATCCCAGAACTGCTACAAGACAAACTCTCCCAGCTGAATGTGTCCAGCTCCATCTGTCTATCTTCATCCCTCAGCACTGGAGCACCGCAAGGATGTGTGGTCTCACCTCTACTCTACTCACTCTGCACCAATATCTGCACCTCCAACAACGCATCTGTCAAACTACTCAAGTTTGCAGATGGTACAACTCTGGTCGGTCTCATCACCAACAACGATGTACTACTTGCGGCAGCAAAATCTCCCAGTCAATTTCGATCCGGTTTTACGTATCAATCGTTGAGTCCATCTTCACCTCCTCCATCACCGCCTGGTTTGGGTCTGTGTCTGGCCGCTGCAAGGACAAACTGCAACGCATTGTCTGGTCTTCAGAGAGGGCCATCGGCTGCCACCTGCCCTCCATCGAGGAAAGATCATCGCCGACCCCTTCCACACCGGTCCTCCCCTCCTCCAAAAATTCACCTCTGGCAGGCAATACCTCCCGCGACCTGAAACCGTTCTTCCCCCGGGCTGTGGCCCTCACCAACTGGCCATCTGGCCCATAGAGACTAAAGGAATATGCACTCTATGCTGCACACCGCATCAAGCCTTCTCTGAACTCTACACAAAATAACTGCACTATACTGCATTGCACTCTGTCCATCTCTCTGCATTTAGATATATTCATACTGATGGTGTAAATGTGTACATCCACTGTATATCAACCATATACCCATTGTACATTTGTATATCTGCTACTTCTGTATTAGCTCTATGCTCACTCTATGCTCACTCGTAACATGTTTTATTTATTTAAATTTTTACCTTTTATTTAACTAGGCAAGTTAGTTAATAAGAATTTGTTCTTAACTTTCAATGACGGCCTAGGAACAGTGGGTTAACTGCCTTGTTCAGTGGCAGAACGACAGAATTTTACCTTGTCAGCTCGGGGATTCAATTTTGCAACCTTTCAGTTACTAGTCCAAAACTCTAACCACTAGGCTACCTGCTGCCCAACATTCTGGGTATGTATAAATGTACTTAGTGAATAAAGGTAATTCTGAAACATTGTCTAGGCTATGCCCAAAAATGTCATAATAATAGTTCCAGTAGTTGAATACATACTTCAATGTAAAAGGTCAACCTGTCTGTTCACCCGTTAAATTTGTATGTTATAAATGTACACAGCAAAACTTGAAATTTATATTTTTACTAGGCTACTAGCTCAATTAAATGAGAGATGTGCATATGGTAATTTGTTGTATGGCAACTTCGGGAATGCATCACGCCAGGAAATATGACACATTTATTCTGCAATGGTTATGAAGATTAAATAAATAGCAATTCGATTCCTGTGTAATTATTTTAGATCAAAACATGTCGATTTTCACCAACAGACAACGGCTGCATCTTGTTATGTTTTAATATTGTAATATACAGTATTGCAATTAATAAACATGCCATCATATTGCAAGTACTTACTTGCAATACAATACTTCAACCACTAGAAAATGTACGTACGCATGGTCTGAAGTTTGGGTGGAGGTAAGGACATTCTGACGCCAAGTAAAATAACAACAACAAAAAATAGTTTTTAGAAATGACAACTTTTGCAGGAAAACTTGCGCACGGGCGTTTTGAGGTATATTATGTACTTACGCAATGTTTATAAATGAGGCCACAGGCACCTTGGGCTATTTATGTTTTGAATGTTTTCCCTGCATCCCATGCTGCTTTGGCATCTGGTCCAACCCGGGCAAGGGGGAAGGAAACGTGTGCTAGAAGGCAACTGGGGAATATCAATTTGTAATCTACTTGACACAATTTGGTCAAACATCCCATTATGTAGTGATGAAAACAGACATGTTAATGTGCTGATCTGGAGTCAGGGGATGTAGCCTCTATACCCGGTGTTCCTGCTAAATATTGATCATGTGTCTCATACTGCCAGGCAGCAGGAGTAAACAGGTTATTCAATAATAAACACGTTTCAGCTGGCTCGCCTATGCTTTAGTCAACAGTGTACAGCTGTAGGATCTTAATTTTAACCAGTTTAAACACTTTTGTATGTGTTGATGCATTCTTCGTCAGGGAAAATCAATTTTGAGATTGGAGATTACAAACCTCAGAAGCATTTTTAAAGCTCAAGTACACTACGCATTTTAAATGTCCTGCATTGCAGGAAAAGTTCTCCTACAAAAGGGTGATCAAATTAAGATCCGACATCTGTAGGCTAAATCCCCTAGGGGTTTCACATAAATACTGGCTAGCATTTTATATAGGGAGTAGGTTATTCCAGGCTTAGGTGTTATATCAACCTGTCTTATATTTATATCAATACAAAAACATGTTACGGTGTACTACTGTGTCAAAGGCTGGAGATAGTATTTGTTGATATTCACAAAGTACCTCAGAGTAGGAGTGCTGATCTAGGACCAGGTCTCCTCTTCCATATAATCTTATTATTTATTATTGAAAAGAAGAAACAGATCCTAGATCAGCACTCCTACTCTGAGATCCTGTGCTTTGTCTCTGAATGAACTTAGTAAAAGGAGACAGCTAACAGTCAGTTGAAGTCTCACATGTGAGGGCTTAAGGTACGTGGCAAAAAGGATATTTAGACAGTCTGTCTTTGATTTCCATCGACCTCCTCTATTATGGGAACGAATCAAAGCGTTTAATTTTATTTTGAGGGATCTAAAGGCCATATATTGGAGAATTTGACTTTTTTGATAACTCTCTCTCTCTCCCCTTATCTCTTTCTTTCATTCACTCACTCTCACATAATCTCTCTCTCTCCTCCCCACTCTCCCTCTTTCTCTCTCTCTCGCTCGCTATTTCTCCACGTGAGGTTATTATGTAGTCTGGGCACCTGTGAAAACACCATAACCTTTTTCAGTGTGCCCTTCCTTGGTATTGCCAAGAGGGACATACAAGCCATGGCCAGCCAGCGCCCAACAATGGATTCCTTTGAAAAACATTAGTAATTGCCCTAAGGGGAGAAATAACGTCGAATTGAATCAGTTTTCCAATATCATTTTTAGTTTTCAAAATATTTGCACGTGAATTTCCACTAAATCAGACTCAAACGTATGAGATGATGCGACCTCCATAACCCCACCTCTGTTTTTTATGTTACTAGTATCACTGCTGTAGGTTTGCTTTGCACATGCGTCCATTTTCATTCTTTCTCTCTGAATCACAATGTAGTTCAATGAGACAAATGGGTGGATGGACGGATTATTACACTGTAGTACATTATGGCTAATTGCTCTTTTACCAAATTGAACAAGTACATATAAAAGAAACACAAGTGTTATCAAAAGAATCTGACTGTCTGTAGGCTGTAGTTTCTAAGTAGGCTTTGGTTATGTTATTTCACAATAACTGGCATTATATATTTGATATCAACTAGGCACATCACATTCATGTTCAACTTACTTCACTGACCCAATAACCATATGACACCTAACAGTCTTAACATGAGTTATATGTCTTATTTTGACAAAATGTAATTACGGTTGAGTACCTTAGCACCAATACCTGACCTATATACTGCACATTAAGACTCTGGCTAGCTCCGGTTTCAAAAGAGATGAGTTAAGCCATGCTAACAACACATACCCTTTAGCTGACCTTTATGGACTAGCTAGAGAGTTAGAACCCCACTGTGAAGACAATACTGTGTGTGCTGTATATGTGTGTGTGTGCATGTACTACGCCCCGTATGCATTATGGTGTGACGTGTTAACCAAAATCGGACACACACAGTGAGACCAGGTTGCTCATCCAGTATGCTCCTGGCACGGCCGAGGATCCAACTCATTTACTAAAGAAATTGTTTACGGTGGCAAATGGACAGAGGCTGCCATTAGAGATGTATCGTTGTGTCTTGTGTGTTCCCCAAATGAGTCACTGTGTCCAAACAAACAACCTTATTGAAACCTACACCCATGGGCCTGTTAGCCCACTGAAACGTAAGACACACATAGCATGGACGACGGATACAAAACGTGCAACACATGGGCAAGGCTGTCGAAGAACACTGCTTAAATTGGTGAAAGTGGGTACTGGCCTGTACACTTGACCAGTAGCGTCGGTTTATCGCAATCCAACCGCTTGACAGCTAAATATATTCACTGAGCTGAATAAAGAAGATGAGGTTGAGGCATTGTGTCATTAGACAAAACAAACTGTGTCATTAGACAAATTAAAGAAATGGCTTAAAATTGTGGGGAAAAAACGTATTGTACTGAATACAACTGGTGACTGGTAGTGTCCCGAAAAAAACTCCTTACTATCGCTGGAATTTAACATTAGCCAGTCAATGGCTGAGAAGAAAAATGACACTGCCGACATTCGAGAGTGGGACATTAACAAAGCGGGGGATGTCGGGTTGGCAGTCGGGTGATTAGAACTAACACCATAATTACTACATACAGTGGGGACAGAAACTTCTGCTGTTGCGGAAGTGTTTTGTTTTGGAGTTAACATGCTCCAATTCACCTGTCCCCATGAGGCACCCTGTACCTCTCCCTCTCATGATCACGTCGCTGCTGCTGCTAGAGTAATCTGCTGTACCGTCTCCCGTACCGCCTGACTCCGATCACTGGAGCGGATGATGCCTCTAATCATAGTTATCATTCAACCAAGAGGACTAACTGTCACTACAGATGTTGGATGTTCATTTGATCACCCTGTTGCTGGAGAACTTTCCTGCAATGCAGGAATATTTAAACGTGTAGTGTACTTGAGCTTTAATGTCACGACTTCCGCTGAAGTTGGTGCCTCTTCTTGTTCGTTCAGCGGTCGACGTCACCGGCTTTCTAGCCTCCACCGATTTCTTTTTCCATTTGTTTTGTCTGTATTGTACACACCTGGTTCCCATGACGTTCTAATTATTTCCCTATTTAACCCCCATCTGTAACGGCTGTCGCTCTCCTCATCCTCGGACGAGGTGAGGAGAGAAGGATCTTCAGACCAAAACGCAGCATTTGGGAAATAAGCCATCTTTATTATAAAATAAGATGGCAACACGAAACAAAACACTTTCAAAACTACAAAACAAGAAAACGACGTTGACGAAACCTGAACATAAACTTACATAACTAAACATAAACTCACGTACAGGAAACAGACGACATCGAAACGAAACGAAACAAACAAACGCTACAGTCCCATGTGGTACGAACATACATACGGACACAGGAGACAATCACCCACAACGAACACTGTGACAACGCCTACCTAAATATGACTCTTAATTAGAGGAACGCCAAACACCTGCCTCTAATTAAGAGCCATACCAGGTAACCCAAAACCAACACAGAAACAGAAAACATAGAATGCCCACCCAACCTCACGTCCTGACCAACTAACACACATAACAACTAACATAAATAGGTCAGGAACGTGACATTACCCCCCCCACAAGGTGCGAACTCCGGACGCACCAGCACAAAGTCTAGGGGAGGGTCTGGGTGGGCATCTAACCACGGTGGTGGCTCAGGCTCCGGGCGCGGTTCCCACCCCACCATAATCCATCCTAGCTTCCTCCCTCCAAGAATGTCCACCCTCTTTTTTCCCCCACAAAATCCTCTTAATAACATAACTAATAAGGACAACACCGGGACAGAGAGATAAATCAAGACAGAGGGATAGATAAGAATATAGAGGTAGATGAAGATAGAGAGGGAGATCAGGATAGAGGGGCAACTCCGGACTGAAAGGCAGCTCCGGACAGAGAGACAGCTCTGGACTGATGGGCAGTTCTGGGTATCTAGCCTTTTCAGGCTGAAGGGCAGCTCATGGCTGACTGACGAATCTCGACGCTCATGGCTGGCTGACGGCTCTCGACGCTCATGGCAGGCTGACGGCTCTCGACGCTCATGGCAGACTGACGGCTCTCGACGCTCATGGCAGGCTGACGGCTCTCGACGCTCATGGCAGGCTGACGGCTCTCGACGCTCATGGCAGGCTGACGGCTCTCGACGCTCATGGCAGGCTGACGGCTCTCGACGCTCATGGCAGGCTGACGGCTCTCGACGCTCATGGCAGGCTGACGGCTCTCGACGCTCATGGCGCTCTGACGGCTCTGGCTGCTCATGGCGCTCTGACGGCTCTGGCTGCTCATGGCGCTCTGACGGCTCTGGCTGCTCATGGCGCTCTGACGGCTCTGGCTGCTCATGGCTCTCTGACGGCTCTGGCTGCTCATGGCTCTCTGACGGCTCTGGCTGCTCATGGCTCTCTGATGGCTCTGGCTGCTCATGGCTCGCTGGCGGCTCTGGCAGATCCTGTCTGGTTGGCGGCTCTGGCAGATCCTGTCTGGTTGGCGGCTCTGGCAGATCCTGTCTGGTTGGCGGCTCTGGCAGATCCTGTCTGGTTGGCGGCTCTGGCAGATCCTGTCTGGCTGACGGCTCTAGCGGCTCCTGTCTGGCTGACGGCTCTAGCGGCTCCTGTCTGGCTGACGGCTCTGTAGGCTCATGGCAGACGGGCGGCTTTGCAGGCTCATGGCAGACGGGCGGCTTTGCAGGCTCCTGGCAGACGGATGGCTCAGACGGCGCTGGGGAGACGGATGGCTCAGATGGCGCTGGGGAGACGGATGGCTCAGATGGCGCTGGGGAGACGGATGGCTCAGATGGCGCTGGGGAGACGGATGGCTCTGGCCGGATACGGTGCACTGTAGACCTGGTGCGTGGTGCCGGAACTGGAGGCACCGTGCTAATGATAAGCACCTTCCTACTAGTGCGGGGAGCAGGGACAGGGCACACTGTACTCTCAAAGCCTACTCTATCCCTGATGCGAGGTACCGGCACTGGTGACGCCGGGCTGAGGACAAGCACATCAGGATTAGTAGGGGGAGAAGATACAGTTTGTACAGGGCTCTGGAGACGCACTGGTAGCTTAGTGCGTGGGGCCGGAACTGGAGGCACCGGGCTAGATACACGCACTACAGGGAGAGTGCGTGGAGGAGGAACAGGGCTCAGGATACGCACTGGTAGCCTAGTGCGTAGTGTAGACACTGTAGGTACTAGGCTGGGGCGGGGAGGTGGTGCCGGAAATACCGGACCGTGGAGAGTACTGGCACTCTTGAGCATTGAGCTTGCCCAACCTTACCTGGTTGAATACTCCCGGTTGCCCGACCAGTGCGGGGAGGTGGAATAACCCGCACCGGGCTATGTAGGCGAACCGGGGAAACCATGCGTAAGGCAGGTGCCATGTATGCCGGCCCGAGGAGACGCACTGGAGACCAGACGCGTTGAGCCGGCCTCATGACACCTGGCTCAATACCCAATCTAGCCCTACCAGTGCGGGGAGGTGGAATAACCCGCACTGGGCTATGCACTCGTACAGGAGACACCGTGCGCTCTACTGCGTAACACGGCGCCTGCCCGTACTCCCGCTCTCCACGGTAAGCCTGGGAAGTGGGCGCAGGTCTCCTACCTGCCCTTGGCCCACTACCTCCTAGCCCCCCCCCAAGAAATTTTTGGGAATTACTTACGGGCTTTTTCGGCTTCCGTGCCAGACGCGTTCCCTCATAGCTCCGGTTCCTCTCCCCGGTAGCCTCTGCTCTCCTCAGTGCCTCCACCTGTTCCCATGGGAGGCGATCCCTCCCAGCCAGGATCTCCTCCCAAGTGTAGCAACCCTTTCCGTCCAAAACATCATCCCATGTCCATTGCTCCTTTCTCTCCTGTCCCTTACTCCGTTTAATTTTCCCTTGCCGCTTGGTCTTAGCGTTTGGGTGATTCTGTAACGGCTGTCGCTCTCCTCATCCTCGGACGAGGTGAGGAGAGAAGGATCTTCAGACCAAAACGCAGCATTTGGGAAATAAGCCATCTTTATTATAAAATAAGATGGCAACACGAAACGAAACAAAACACTTTCAAAACTACAAAACAAGAAAACGACGTTGACGAAACCTGAACATAAACTTACATAACTAAACATAAACTCACGTACAGGAAACAGACGACATCGAAACGAAACGAAACAAACAAACGCTACAGTCCCATGTGGTACGAACATACATACGGACACAGGAGACAATCACCCACAACGAACACTGTGACAACGCCTACCTAAATATGACTCTTAATTAGAGGAACGCCAAACACCTGCCTCTAATTAAGAGCCATACCAGGTAACCCAAAACCAACACAGAAACAGAAAACATAGAATGCCCACCCAACCTCACGTCCTGACCAACTAACACACATAACAACTAACATAAATAGGTCAGGAACGTGACACCATCATGGTTTTGTGCGTGTTTTTTTTTCTTCTTCTTTTTTCAATAGGGGTGGGTCAGCTTAATATTGCGGAAAGAATGTTGCTTCCAATGTATTGTCTGCATCATTTCCAATCCCCCATATTTTTTGGGGTAAATATATATATCCATTCACGTATGCATACATATACACATATATACATACACATACCTATATAGACATACATACTTTTTAAAGAGTATACCTTTATTATGCGTGGTTTTTGTTGTCAGTTGTCTCGTTTATGTGATTCTGGATTTTTGTTCTCCTTGTTGGAAGATTATTTTTGAGTAAAGTTACTATTATTACTCATCTCTGTGTCCTGCGCCTGACTCCGCCTTACCCACATCACCTAGACTCTGACAGAAACACGCACCATCAATGGAGTCAGCAGGTGCACACAGCCCTCCTCTACCTATGGAGGAGCGCGTCCAACAGCACGCGACTATGTTGCAAAGTCTCGGCACAGCCATGGATCGCGTGCTGCAAACCATGGAGCGATGGGAGAGAGGGGGTTTTCCAGAAACCCCATCATCATCACCCCAGCTCCCACAACAACCCACACCGCTGTCCACCTCTCCTTCACCTGGATCCAGTGGGAGTCGGCTCGAGGGTATACGATGGAACGGCTGCCGGGTGCCAGGGGTTCCTACTCCAGCTGGGGTTGTACCTGGCAACCGTTCACCCAGCTCCTTCGGGACGCGAGAGTGTAAACGCCCTCATCTACTGTCTGACTGGTTTAGCACTCGAATGGGCCAACACAGTCTGGGGAAGGGAAGGACTGACGTTGGACAATTATGAGGATTTTAGCCGCCGCTTCCGGGTGGTTTTCGATCATCCACCTGAAGGGAGAGCGGGGGAACGCTTGTATCATCTCAGACATGAGGAGCGCACAAGACTTCGCTCTGGACTTTCGAACTCTGGCCGCCGGCGCAGGATGGAATGAGCGGGATCTGATCGACTACTACAGGTGTGGTATACGCAAGGACGTTCGTAGGGGGCTAGCTTGCAAGGACACCACCCTTACCTTTGACCAGCTGGTGGACCTATCCATCAGGCTGGATAACCTGTTGGCCTACCGTGGACGTCCAGATCGAGGTCCGTCAGTTCCATCCCCCAGCACCTCAGATCCGACGCCAATGGAGCTAGAAGGTGCTGCTATGAGGGGGACCGGAGGAGGGGCCATTCCCTGCACCACCTGTGGCCGCAGAGGGCACACTGCTGGTCGGTGCTGGGGAGGTTCTCCAGGGAGTTGAGGCAGCAGGCAGGGCACTGGTGGATCATCCCAGGTGAGTAGGCACCCGACTCACCCAGAGCTTCCTGTTTCGCACATGTGTGTATGTATTGAATTTCCTGAGTTTTCCCCGCATTCCCAGCATAAGGCGCTAGTAGATTCAGGTGCAGCTGGGAACTTTATTGATTGTTCATTTGCAATTAGATTAGGGATCCCTATTGTTCTTGTTGATGTTCCCTTCCCTGTACATGCCTTAGATAGTTGCCCTTTATGGTCGGGACTGATCAGGGAGGTCACAGCTCCACTATGTATGATAACGCAGGGGGATCATAAGGAGGGAATTAGTCTCTTTCTGATCGATTCACCTGCGTTTCCTGTGGTGTTGGGGCGTCCCCGGTTGGCCGATCATGACCCCACTATTTCGTGGAAACAGGGGGCTCTCAAGGTCACGTCAGTGCTCAGGGAGGTGTGTAGGTGTTTCCATAGGTGCAACTACGGTGGAGAGTCGGTGGAGAGTCCAAACCAGGTCTCCACCATGCACATCCCCCCTGAATATGCCGATTTGGCTCTCGCCTTCTGTAAAAAGAAGGCGGGGGGATTGTGCGATAAATCGACGGGGGGGGATTGTGCGATAAATCTCATGGTAGACGCAGCACTTCCCAGGAATCACATGTATCCTTTGTCACAGGAGGAGACGGCGGCTATGGAAACATATGTCCCCGAATCTCTGGGACAGGGATACATTCAGCCTTCCACTTCACCTACCTCCACGAGTTTCTTTTTTGTGAAGAAGAAGGATGGAGGTTTACGCCCGTGTATTGACTATCGAAGTACAGTTACCCGCTGCCTCTCATAGCCAGTGTGACAGAGTCATTGCACGGGGCGCGCTTCTTCACAAAATTGGATCTCAGGAGCGCTTACAACCTGGTGCGTATCCGGGAGGTAGATGAGTGGAAGACGGCATTTAGTACCACCTCTGGGCACTATGAGTACCTTGTCATGCCGTACGGGTTGATGAATGCTCCATCAGTCTTTCAATCCTTTGTAGACGAGATTTTCAGGGACATGCACGTGCAGGGTGTAGTGGTGTATATAGATGACATTCTAATATACTCCGCTACACGCGCCGAGCATGTGTCCCTGGTGCACAAGGTGCTTGGTTGACTGTTGGAGCATGACCTGTACGTCAAGGCTGAGAAATGTCTGTTCTTCTAACAGTCCGTCTCCTTACTAGGGTACCACCTGTCCGCGACAGGGGTGGAGATGGAGAAGGACCGCATTTTAGCCGTGCGTAATTGGCCGACTCCAACCACGGTAAAGGAGGTGCAGCGGTTTTTAGGGTTTGCCAACTACTACCGGAGGTTTATCCGGGGCTTTGGTCAGGTAGCGGCTCCCATTACCTCTTTGCTAAAGGGGGGACCGGGGCGACTGCAGTGGTCAGCTGGGGCGGACAGGGCTTTTGGTCATCTGAAGGCTCTGTTTACCTCGGCCCCCGTGCTGGCTCATCCTGATCCCTCTTTGGCATTTATAGTAGAGGTGGACGCGTCCGAGGCTGGGATAGGAGCTGTGCTGTCTCAGCGCTCGGGTACACCACCAAAGCTCCGCCCCTGTGCTTTTTTTTAGAAGGTGCTCAGCCCGGCGGAGCGAAACTATGATGTGGGTGATCGGGAGCTGTTGGCTGTTTGCAAAGGCTCTGAAGGCGTGGAGGCATTGGCTTGAGGGGGCTAAACACCCTTTCCTCATTTGGACTGACCACCTCAATCTGGAGTACATCCGGGCGGCAAGGAGACTGAACCCTCGTCAGGCAAGGTGGGCCATGTTTTTCACCTGTTTTGTTTTCACCCTTTCCTACAGACCAGGTTCCCAGAACGCTAAGGCAGACACACTGTCCCGGATGTATGACACAGAGGAGCGGTCCACGGATCCCACTCCCATACTTCCGGCTTCTTGCCTGGTGGCACCGGTGGTATGGGAGGTGGATGCGGACATCGAGCGTTACGTACAGAGCCCACTCCCAACCAGTGTCCAGTTGGGCTTCTGTATGTTCCGTCTGATGTCCGCGATCGTTTGATCTGTTGGGCTCACACGTCACCCTCCTCTGGTCATCCTGGCATCGGTCGGACAGTGCGCTGTCTTAGTGGGAAGTACCTGTGGCCCACTTTAGCTAAGGACGTGAGGGTTTATGTTTCCTCCTTCTCGGTGTGCAACCAGTGCAAGACACCTGGACACCTGCCCAGAGGGAAATTACAACCCCTACCCATTCCACAACGGCCGTGATCACACCTATCGGTGGATTTCGTGACGGATCTTCCTCCGTCACAGGGAAACACCACGATCCTGGTTGTTGTGGATCGGTTTTCTAACTCCTGCCGTCTCCTTCCTTTGCCCAGTCTCCCTACGGCTCTACAGACTGCGGAGGCCCTGTTCACCCACGTCTTCCGGCACTACGGGGTGCCTGAGGATATAGTTTCTGATCGGGGTCGCCAGTTCACGTCTAGGGTCTGGAGGGCGTTTATGGAACGCCTGGGGGTCTCGGTCAGCATCACCTCAGAGTAAGTGGATCAGGTGGAGAGAGTTAACCAGGATGTGGGTAGGTTCCTGCGGTCCTATTGCCAGGACCGACCGGGGGAGTGGGCGACTTTCATCCCCTGGGCAGTGATGGCCCAAAACTCCCTCCGCCACTCCTCCACTAACCTATCTCCTTTTCAATGTGTACTAGGTTATCAGCCGGTCCTGGCACCATTCCATCAGAGCCAGATTAAGCACCTGCGGTAGCCGAATGGTTTCGGCGCTCAGAAGAAACTTGGGACGATGCCCATGTGCGCCTGCAGCGGGCCATCAGGCGGCAGAAGGCGAGCGCCGACCACCATCGCAGTGAGGGTCTGGCTCTCGAAACGAAACCTACCCATTCGCCTGCCCTGCCGGAAGCTGGGTCCGCGGTTTGTGGAGCCATTTAAAGTCCTGAGGAGACTGAACGAGGTTACAGCTCCCTCCTGATTACCGTATTAACCCCTCGTTCCATGTGTCTCTCCTCAGGCCGGTGGTGGCTGGTCCGCTCCAGCAGTCTGAGGTGCGGGAGGTTCCTCCACCCCCTCTGGACATCGAGAGGGCCCCGGTGTATACTGTGCGAGCCATTATGGACTCAAGGCGTCAAGCGAGGAGCCTTCAGTACCTCGTGGAGTGGGAGGGGTACGGTCCGGAGGAGAGATGCTAGATGCCGGTGGCGGACATCCTGGACCCTTCCTTACTGCAGGAATTTCCCCGTCTCCACCCGGATCACCCTGCTGGAGCCGCGCGTCAAAGGGGGGGATACTGTCACGACTTCCACCGAAGTTGGTGCCTCTCCTTGTTCGGGCGGCGTTCGACGTCACCGGCTTTCTAGCCTCCACCGATCTACATTTATTTTTCCACTTGTTTTGTCTGTATTGTACACACCTGGTTCCCATTACGTTTGAATTATTTCCCTATTTAACCCTCTGGAGCCATCATGGTCTGTGCATGTTTATTGTTGTCAGTTGTCTCGTTTATGTGATTCTGGATTTTCGTTCTCCTTGTTGGAAGATTATTTTTGAGTAAAGTTACTATTATTACTCTGTGTCCTGCACCGTCTTACCCACATCACCTAGACTCTGACATTTAAAAATGCTTCTGAAGTTTGTAATTTCCAAATTTCAGACATAATTTTCCCTTACGAAAAATGTATCAACCCCTACAAAAATGTACATTAATTATAATCCATATAATAATAAACATTTCCTGTTTCTGCAGGATTCTTTTCCTGCTGTAGTAAACAGACCTTAATCTTAGAGCAGATTTAGACACAGCTAGTTTGAATCCTGCTTCAAAAATACATCAGGTTTAGTGCCTGAAGCATGTGAGATCCCAGAAACTATGTAAAACCTTGATTATCAGAAATTATATACAGTAAAGGCATTGATTTATACCAGTGAAGTCCTTACAGTGAAAGTTCGCCAAAGACTTTAAAAGTCATGTATCATAATAAAAAATGTAAAAACTATAAAACACACTTTTTTTGGGGGGGGGGGGGGTATTGCCATCTACAAGTGGTGTATATTCCATTTTTGGGGGCAAAATTTAATTGCAACCTGGCCTTTAAAGATCCATAAGCCCAGATAAATGATTTAACCCATCACGAAAAAGACATGTTTATGATCTGGTCTGTACCTAATGCAGGCAGGGATTGATTGGCGGCCATTTTGTGAGATAAATGAGGAAGAGCTGCCTGGCTGCCAGAGCGAAGGCGGGAAACTGTGGTGGTTATCTCCTCCTTGGGAACAAATGTCCTGCTCTTTTAAGCAGGTTTCCAACCATGCAGGATTAACAGCCAGCAGAGCAGACCAGGGCAAGGCTGCAGGTTGGGCTCTGTCTGTCCGTCTCTCAACACTGTCTGCTGGTAGATGTACTGTAGCTAGCTTCGCCTTGGTCATGGCCCTCAAATGAACCTGTAAATACAGGTTCTTTCTCTCTCTCTCTCTCTCTCTCTCTCTCTCTCTCTCTCTCTCTCTCTCGCTGTGAAGGATGGTAGGAGGAGCTATATATGAGGACGGCTCATTGTAATGGCTGGAATGGATTAAATGGAACGGTATCAAACACATAACACATATGGAAACCACGTTTTACTCAGGTCTATTTATTCCATTCCAGTCATTACAATGACTCTGTCCTCCTATAGCTCCTCCCACCAGCCTCCACTGCTCTCCACTGACTCCCAGCTGCCGATTCTCTTATTTGGGTTATGTCTGGCTCAGGGGAAACTGAACTGGGATCAGGGGATAATGAATTCAGCCCACTGTGTACAACTGTAGGGTTATGTCTGGCTCAGGGGAAACTGAACTGAGATCAGGGGATGCTGAATTCAGCCCACTGGGTACAACTGTAGGGTTATGTCTGGCTCAGGGGAAACTGAACTGGGATCAGGGGATACTGAATTCAGCCCACTGGGTACAACTGTTTTTGTTCCAGCCCAATACTTACAAAAATAATATACAAAAGTGAGAATGTTATCTCAAAGATGCAAACATGTCACACATCATGACAACTTTAACTTGACTGTACGTACATACCCCAACCAGAAGCCATAGATTACAGGCTACATCCGCACTAAGCTAAAGGGTAGAGCTGCCGCTTTCAAGGAGCGGGACTCTAACCAGAAAGCTTATATGAAATCTCGCTATCCCAAACAGGCAAAGCATCAATAGAGCACTAAGACTGAATCGTACTACACCGGCTCTGATGCTCGTCGGATGTGGCAGGACTTGGACAAACTATAACAGACTACAAAGGGGAAAACAGCCGCCCAGTGACACAAGCCTACCAGACGAGATAAATTACTTTTATGCTCACTTCGAGGCAAGTAACACTGAAACATGCATGAGAGCATCAGCTGTTCCGGACGACTGTGTGATCACGCTCTCAGTAGCCGATGTGAGTAAGACCTTTAAACAGGTCAAAATTCACAAGGCCGTAGGGCCAGACGGATTACCAGAACGTGTACTCCGAGCATGCGCTGACCAACTGACAAGTGTCTTCCCTGACATTTTCAACCTGTCCCTGACTAAATTTGTAATACCAACATGTTTCAAGCAGACCACCATAGTGCCTGTGCCCAAGAACACTAAGGTAACCTGCCTAAATAACTACCGACCAGTAGCACTCACGTCTGTAGCCATGAAGTTCTTTGAAAGGCTGGTCATGGCTCACATAAACACCATCATCCCCCCCTCCTCTCCCCTGTAACTATTCCCAAGGTCGTTGCTGTAAATGAGAATGTGTTCTCAGTCAACTTACCTGGTAAAATAAGGGTAAAATAAAAAATAAAACAATCCCAGAAACCCTAGACTCACTCCAATTTGCATACCGCACCAACAGATCCACAGAGGATGCAATCTCTATTCCACTCCAAACTGCCCTTTCACACCTGGACAAAAGGAACACCTATGTGAGAATGCTATTCATTGACTACAGCTCAGCGTTCAACACCATAGTGCCCTCGAAGCTCATCACTAAGCTAAGGACCCTGGGACTAAACACCTCCCTCTGCAACTGGATCCTGGAGATCCTGATGGGCCGACCCCGGGTGGTAAGGGTAGATAACAACACATCCTCCACGCTGATCCTCAACACGGGGGCCCCTCACAGGTGCGTGCTCAGTCCCCTCCTGTACTCTCTGTTCACTCATGACTGCAGGCCAGGCATGACTCCAACACCATCATTAAGTTTGCCGATGACACAACAGTGGTAGGCCTGATCCCTGACAACGACGAGACAGCCTATAGGAAGGAGGTCAGAGACCTGGCCGTGTGGTGCCAGGACAACAACCTCTCCCTCAACGTGATCAAGACAAAGCAGATGATTGTGGACTACAGGAAAAGAAGGACCGAGCACAGCCCCATTCTCATCAACTTGCAGTGGAGCAGGTTGAGAGCTTCAAGTTCCTTGTCGTTAACATCACCAACAAACTATCATTGTCCAAACACACCAAGACAGTTGTGAAGAGGGCACGACAAAGACTATTCCCATTCAGGAGACTGAAAAGATTTGGCATGGGTCCTCAGATCCTCAAAAGGTTCTACAGCTGCACCATCGAGAGCATCCTGACTGGTTGCATCACTGCCTGGTATGGCAACTGCTCGGCCTCCGACCGCAAGGCACTACAGAGGGTAGTGCGTACGGCCCAGTACATCACTGGGGCCAAGCTTCCTACCATCCAGGACCTATATACCAGGCGGTGTCAGAGGAAGGCTTAAAAAGTGTAAAAGACTCTTGCCACCCTTGTCATAGACTGTTCTCTCTGCTACCGCAAGGGCAAAGAGGTACCGAAGCACCAAGTCTAGGTCCAACAGCTTCTACCTCCAAGCCATAAGTCTCCTGAAGAGCTAATCAAATGGCTACCCAGACTATTTGCATTGCACCCCCCCACCCCTTTTACGCTGCTGCTACTCTCTGTTTATTATCTATGCAGAGTCACTTTAACTCTACCTACATGTACATATTACCTCAATTACCTCGACTAACCGGTGTCCCCGCACATTGACTCTGTACCGGTACCCCTGGTATACAGCCTCGCTATTTTTATTTTACTGCTACTCTTTAATTGTTTGTTAATGTTCTTTTTTTCTTTTTTACTTAACACTTCTTTTTTCTTAAAACTTTATTGTTGGTTAACGGCTGGTAAGTAAGCATTTCACTGTAAGGTCTACACTTCTTGTATTCCCGCGCATGTGACAAATACAATTTGATTTGATACGATTTGGAGTGTCAGATCAGAAACTGAAATATAGCGCCATCCTGTGGACACAATTTCTCCAGTCACAACATGTTGCAATACTGAAATAAAACTGAGAGCTCCACTGTATCTCTCTATAAAGCCGAGAGAAATCACTGAATTCACCTCTATGACTGAGTGACGTGTCCAGTGTGCTGGTATTTATATATTATGGGTTATTAGTCACTCCTATCTCAGATCAAAGGATGTAGTCAGAGGAAAAGCACCAACATCCTGTTTTGATTTCACTCTGCTAACACTACACAGCAGAATGGTTTTTCATCATCTGAACAAGACTTGTGTATTATCATGTATCATTCCCACTACATATCATCATTAAGGCTAATTTGATGCTTATTTATGATTCATAGGCACTAAATACTTACTGTTGTTGATGGTTTTATCTTCATAACCTATCTCTGACTAAGAAAGGTTGCTAGATTATGCAGCCAGTTCCTGCCAAGGGGGAAGATGTAACAGTCTCATTAGGCCTATGCCCTATATGTCAGACAGTTTTTAACATATATCCACTTCAGGGTCTGTGGGTGTTTTTGTCTAGTACTCAAACAACAAGTTGGCATACAGTTAGTAAAACCTCACACCAGCACATTATTGCAGATAAATGTGCAAAATGTCAGCCTTGCAAAGCACAGTGCCATTGTCAAAGAGCAATACAGAGATTTCAAAGTGGTAAACGATGCATAATATACCTCTTTTTTTGCAACATGAATAGGGCTACTGTGTATTTTATTCATGTTGAATGTAGGCCTATTAGTAAATGTCGTATTTATAGTCTACTGCAATGTATTATTCTGTTCTACACTAAACAATTTTTTGACAGCTGTCATGTTTATTTCATCTTGTTCAACGCTCTTGAGACGGTCTCCTCCTATCCAAAAAGCATTTTGAGTATTAAGTATTATAACGGAGGAACTCAACCATACTTCAAATGTAAAGGTGCCCTATTTCCAGCGCAATAGCGTACCTGTGCTCAGGAGCCTGCGACCGAACGCACTCCCCTCCCTCCCCTCCCCTCCACTCTCCCTCTCTCGTCCCCGCCACTCCTTCAGAGTTTGTATTGCACTCGTTACAGAAGGAGGGTTCATGTGCACAGAATGACGTCGCACTGCAAGTCTGTCTGACTCCTTCGCTGTTTTTATCAGTCATTCTATCGAAGGGCTAGAAAATCATAAATCTGCGGAATTATAGTCCGAATGTGAGAATATCTGATGCGTCCGATCTATATGTCGCTCTCGATCGGTGTGTCAAAGCAGCGTCTTGATGTTGAGGATTACGAGTGATACAGGCTACGCAGCTCAGCAGAGTTCTAGTCTACTGTTCTGTGCGTTGAACTGTCAGAACTGAAACTAGTGGATGTATGGCAAGAGAAAATGCACAATAGCTGAAGTGGGGGATATTGTAAAGAAGAAGAAATAAGGTACAGGCTTGGTTTCGTGTCTTTATTCTCTCTTCTGGATTATTGCCGCCCAGCAACACAGCCACTTGACAAATCTGAATGTCGTAATTAAGGTAAGGGCGCAGAATGATATAGCTCGAGGTAGGTAAACGACGTGTGGTTATTATAATACTTAGATTATTATGTCAACTCCCTAAACGAAATGTACATCACTTTAATTGTCACCTGAATTATCCCCAGGAAATCTTTAACTTTGAACTATATCCTGGGGGACCGCTCGGACAGATTGTGACCTACGGTATAGGCTATAAATACAATTAAAGGCTGCTCTCTTTCTCTTTCTCTCTAAACAATAAAAATAGCCTAATAATAATAATTTGACTTATTTGCGCCCAGCAGGCTATTGAGCGCATTTATTTATTATGGAATCTAAACTTAAAATCAGTTGTTCATGACTTTTCAAAGATCAGTTAATAACAATTTGAACTTTGTCTCCAGCGACATTTCCAGTAGATAGTCATTCTTTACAAAAAGAAATAATGGATAAGAGTACGGCTTGCTCTGCTGTCATTGCAGAACTGCGATGTCTGAAATTATCTGCATTCCAACTATTAATGCACTTTTGAAATAGTTTTGCACACTCTTCGATCAGTTGCCATCAATGTCAAAACTGTGATGTGCATTTTGGTAGATCAGATTGCCCCCAAAAATATTGCATAGCCTTCATCTGTCGTTACAACCTGGCATGTAGCCTACCTGTTTTTGTAGTTTGTGCGTCGACAACTATCCTATCTCCTAAGCTTTCTCATTTATTGTAGTCTAACCCGTAATTAGGTCACGTCAATCAAAATATCAGTGTTTTTTCTTTAGTCCTTCTCTTTGACAGTAGGCTACCAGGACATAAGTTTACCAGGGCATAAGATGAGGAACAACAACATTACATTATGCATAATATAAAGGGCTAAATGTGACAGCATGGGTCAATATTGCGCATTGAATTATTCTCGAAAGTTGTTATATGTTTTCCAGAAGACGCTCAAAGATAGATACCATTTTCAAGTTATGTCGCAGCTACGTTGTGTCTGAAAAAACAACAGGGGATTGACAGAGTAGTCGGACCAATCCGTGAATGGCGTGATGAAAGTTTATGTGACGCTGTGTCTGTCTCTATCCAATGGAAGTGCCCAAGAGGAGGAAATGAACACTATAAAACTACGTCATGTGTTTAAAAAAAAAATCTAACTGTACTGACTTGGCGATTTAATAGTACAGTTAGTGCAATTAATCCTGCAAACTAGAAATGATCATGTCATACATTTAAAGAAATGCATTTCAGAAGGAACTTGTTATGTAGGTTAACGTGTGATGGGGAATTGAGTCATCTAACTATTATTACTCAGACATGACAAGACACAATCTATAAAAATAATTTAATAATCGTTCTATGACCCCCCCCCCCCCATAAGGCTCTGGTCAAAAGTTGTGCACTTTAAAGGGAATAGGGTGCCACTTAGGACATCATGCTTTAGACAAAGTTCCACTATATAACCATTTCAGGGATTCTTAGTTTAAAAACCAAAGCAAATAAACAGTTAACAAAGTGAGGAGGAATGTCTAAATGATTTTCCAAAAATTAATATGACTTGATTGATAGAGAACATGCTTGCTGATTTAAAAGGATACTTAACTTGGATACTGTCGATGTTTTCGCATAATTTTCCCGCTATAAAACACTCTTAAGTCAATCTTAATGAAATCGCCATCCATTAAATAAATACTTTACACTGTTCATGATTTAATAAATATTCGTGATAAATTACAGTTTTTATATTCCGTAGTATGCTCTCAGCTTCGGCAATGTGAGATTCCAGCGGCTTTTGCATGATATGTGAATAATGCATAAAAAATACCCCACCACCTTGAATTCTTATTTAAACAGCATTCATCTAATTCATGTATTCCTTCAACCTGCAGGTAAATCAATGACCCAGCGATGGAGACCAAAAGATACCCAAGTTTCTTCGAAGGATCCACGGACACAGAGAAGAACAGATGGTCCCATGTCCCCAGCAGTGCCATGGACTACTGCTGCAGCGGAGCCGAGGAGGCCGACAGCCTGAACCTGAACAGCAACAGTGATGTACTGATGGACATAGTCAATGTCAGCTGCTCCCCCAGCAGCAACACGGCCGACAGCAAGGAGAGTAACAATAACAACGAAGAGAAGAAGAAGCCAGAGCAGCAGCCTACTCTCAAACTGACCCAGAACCAACACCAGCCTTTTGTTCTCCCCCTCTTTAACAGTTCCCTCCATGGGAGGAAGCCAGAGATGATGGACTCCAAGGAGCTGTCCAAAACTGTGGCTGAGTCCATGGGCTTGTATATGAACGCGGCCAGGGAGGCCACAGACTTTGGCGGCTTCGGCCAACAGGGGGGTCATTGTAGTACGGGGAAGATGTACCCAGCGGGAGTTTGCGGGCGCCCCTGTCTCGAGGACAGCCAGTGTGCTGCGTCCGCGGGGAGCCCCAAGGTGAAGTCCCCTTCTACGGGGTTCCCGAAGCAGCCTAGCTCCACCCCAGGGGATTGCTGCTCATCTGGAACCCCAGCAGGGTCAGCCGTCTTGGGTTTGTCTCTGTCCTGCAGCCCACAGACGCCCAGCTCCATCTCCAGCCCCGGGGGCAGCAACAACCTAGTTTCGTCCACCACCAGCCCCACCTGCTTTGGGGGGCCGTTCTCCTGTTCGACCATCAGTAACCCCGTCAACCAGCATAACGCTGCCGGACCAGCTCTGGCCCACAACCACATCCACAGGAGGAACTCGGCCACCTGCAGCCCGGCAGGCTCCAGCACGGTGGGGTCGCCTCCACTCACCAGCCCACTCAATGTGATGCGCTCGCCCATCTCCAGCCCCCAGAGCATGAGCAGCGTGCGCTCCCCACCGTCATGCAGCACCTCTACCAACATGAGGTCATCGTCTGTCTCCAGCCCCACTGGCAGCACCAACAACATGAGGGCTTCATCGTCTATCTCCAGTCCGACCACGGGGGGCCCCATGGCAATGTCCTTGAGCCCCAGGAACTCCTCTGGCGGCGGGGGTGGGTTTGCTGTGTCCAGCCCTGCTAGTGAACTGGGCCTGGTCCAGAATGACTCCAACAGTCCCGAGGGACGAAGAGACCAGCAGGATTTCAAGGAGTTTGAGTTCCCCAAGGTGGAGAGCGTGGACGGGGAGATGTTCAACGTAGGCCTGGACCACATGGGTATGGTGAAGTTCATCAAGAATGAACCCGACACGGACTATAGGAGCATGTGTCTGGGTAATGGTAGCAACAACACAAAGTGTAACCAGGCCACCGGCTGCCCCGGCAATGGCTCACCTTTCATCACACAGATAAAAAGTGAGCCAAACAAAGATGGCGGCGGATGCATGAATCCTCAGTGCTACACTGAGCAGCAGCAGCAACACTCTATGGGTCTCTTCCAGTCAGGTCCGTCCGAGATCACCTACTTGTCTCTGAGGGACAACATTGACGAATACAGTCTCTCTGGGATCTTGGGACCTCCGGGCACGGAGATGAATGGCAGTTACGAAGCCGGCGTGTTCCCCCACAACCTCCTGTCTAAAGTTAAACAAGAGAACAACGATGGCAGCTACTACCAAGAGAACAACAACAACGTTGTGCCCACCTCGGCCATTGTGGGTGTTAATTCAGGCGGACACTCGTTTCACTACCAGATCGGAGCGCAGGGGACAATGTCTTTCTCACGGCACGACCCAAGGGATCACGGGACGAACCCCTTGTTGAATCTAATTTCGCCTGTTACCGCGTTAATGGAGTCGTGGAAATCTCGGCCCGGCATGTCGCAGGGTCCAAGAGGAGAAGGCTATCCAGGTCACTGCATGCCAGACAGCATGTCAAGGTAAGAAAGAAATCGATGTATGGACAAAAACAAACAGCATTGTGGGTACTCTAGTGCTGCTGCACAACTCCAGCACAGTAAGAGCGGCTGGCTGGCTCAGAGATGTTTGTTACTTTCAAAATAGAACAGTTTAAAGAGAAAACAAACTGCATTGTGGGTACTGTAGTGCTGCTGCACAACTCCAGCACAGTAAGAGCGGCTGGCTGGCTCAGAAATGTTTGTTACTTTCAAAATAGAAAAGTTTAAAGAGAAACCAAACTGCATTGTGGGTACTGTAGTGCTGCTGCACAACTCCAGTACAGTAAGAGTACTGGCTCACAAACTGTTATGTTACTTTAGACTTGTCATAAGACGTGATGGATTGTCCACAGCATCTGCACAAAGCACACCCAGTGGTATAATCCAAGAGCTCTCATGTGCAGAGAGATGCTCCCTGCTATGTAGCTTTTGGGTGGAACTGAGTCTGTTTACTACAGTGTGACAGGATGAATGAAGGGGACAGGGTATCTGACTTAAAGACCATGTTGCTCAGGACCCGAGGGGTTAAAGAAGGGCGTTTGCTCCGAGTCGGGGACTACCAAAATACTAATAACAACAAGGCGTGGGAAAGGGAAAAGCAGTGGGATGTTGGCTTGGCTGGGAGAACAGGAACTAAGGGATGGGGTCTAGCATGGGAGAGCAACATCGCAACATACACTGCTGCCCTGGCCCTATTCTCTACTGTATCTAACAGAGGTTAAAGTTTGCTCTCTTATCAGAGCTATGTGTATGGACAAAAACAACATTTATTGTACTCTTATTGAGATTGTGTAATGCAAATATATTTTTACGAGCTTGGGCTGGCCGTTATGTGGCGACGTCATAAATGATTATGAATGATTGATCACATGCTTTTGTTGCCAAATGTAGGAAACAAACAGTTGCCTTGCAGGGCAGAGCCCCGGCCACCAAACAAAAACAAACATGCAGAAAAACGGTTTGTTTTGCACAGGCAAATATGGCAACGTCTAACTTTGACACAGTTGTTGTCCGGACAGCTTGTCTGATGTCCCAGTTGAGTGTGAAGCTAAATACAGCATTATGATATTAAGATCCAGGATGAATAAAACTAAAGTATCACAGCTATGAAACCAACCAGGAAATTGGAAAGAATTGTCCAACTTTGTTGCAATTTCAGTATGTGAAGGAGTTACATAAGGAATTCCTTCCTTGCAGAAGGAGTTTGTTTATTTGTTTACAGTTAATTTAAAGATATGAAGATATGATTATGGCTCTGGTATTTGGAGAGTTTGGGATTAGTTTTGCGTGTGATATATTTCTTCATTTTTTCATTTCACAGAGGGGATGTATATTAATGGTGGTATAAAATCTGAGCTGATCACCGAAGTCGTAAAAGTATGCACGACATGGCACACTGTAAATGCCCTGCTTATTATTGCATTTTTACCAGCTCGAGTCAGTGCAGGAAGCACTAAACAAAGCTGCAAACGGTATCCCATCCTGACTTACAAAACCTTGATAGTCAGATGTTTCCCTAAGAGAAATACATGTGATTATTTGTGGCAATGGGGCCTGGCTTGGTATGTTTGTGTTTGTTGGTTTTCCCCAGAGACAAGCAGAGAAGATTAGGCCTACTACTGCTAGGGACTAGGCTAGCAGAATGGGTCAACGTCTTCCAATTTGGTTGCAACCAATGATTTATATATACACTAGTTGACTGATAGGGGGCGCTGTGTTGAAACCACCATGCCTCCATTTTAGCACTCCCTTACGTTGTAAAAACTATATTTTGGAAGCTTTAGAAGTGCATTTATTAATGTCTACATTAATTTTGCCACATGTATTATATTACAGCCACATTAATGCATAATCTTAAATTATATTATGTGAGCTAAACATAAAAATAAAAAATGAAAAAATATATAGTATATTTTCCTTTAGTATATATTTTTTAGCTACTAATGTTACTTACCCACTATAGTAAAATATACTTCAATACATGTAATTTTGTCCTTAAAACATTTAATTGAAATATTGTAGAATTACATTCATTCCTATGGAGGACTGCTCCTACTGGGGGAAGTGCCAATATGGCCGACCGGTTACTTCAGAGCCTCTCAATGGCCAATACATAGCATCAGCAATCCAGGGTTTATATACATCATTGGTCGTAACTAATGATTTCTCTCTCTCCCCAAACACTTTATTTGAACGCACTCACAAACAGATCTACAACAATTATTCAGTCTCACTCAAAATAGCACCAATAGCACCATCAGGCTGGTTAAAAATGGGGCAATGATCATGTCAGCCTTTGTCCTGAGGTTGTTATGTTGGTCCAGGAGGTCAGTCCCTGTCCCATTGACCTCCTATCGATAGACCATGCTACAATTCATCCAGTTGTTCTGGCTGTCTGATCAGGGCTATTCTTGTCATACTTGGCTATGGAATGGTCAGTCCACTTTTGGCATTCAGGATGTACAGTAGAGTATGTGACAGGGGGTTAGGGCATGTATTCAAAAAGTGTTTTTAGAGTAGGAGTGCTGATCTAGGGTCAGGTTATAACATGTTCATAAAATGTTATTCATTATGAACTAAAAGTCGTAACTGATCCCAGATCGGCACTCCTAATCTAAAGACTCTTTGTGAATATGGGCCCAGAGACATAGTTGAGATCAGGTGGGAATGAGTTAGATTTACATGCCATTCTGTCAGTTCAATTTCTATGGTTATATGCAAACTCATGTCATTTACTGTAACAACACAATAAAAAAACTATTTTCTACTGCACTTTACGACCTAAATACTTGACTCTGCTTGTATAACTCTCTCTAACCCCCTCTTTCAAGATATCTGGCCTGGTTTGACCCCCCACTGATTTGAATAATGCTGGCTCATGATTAACAGAAATCAATTTCTCTTTCAACAGTGAGAAGGATTATCCCTAGGGTACGAGCAGCAAATGAACTCAATGGTTTTTCCTAAACGGTTGGCCCGCCCCTGGCTTCATTGTGTTTTAAATCAATACTGGACACAGAGGAATAGACAGATGTTTGATTGGCAGAGGGAGCTGATGTCTATGTGCAGTGGAGTGACTATACGTGTGTTTGTCTTTACACGTGTGTGTGTGTGTGTGTGTGTGTGTGTGTGTGTGTGTGTGTGTGTGTGTGTGTGTGTGTGTGTGTGTGTGTGTGTGTGTGTGTGTGTGTGTGTGCGTGTGTGCGTGTGTGCGTGTGTGCGTGTGTGTGTGTGTGTGCCAGCTGCGCCTGCCTACAGTATCTGTGGGTTTCTGTGGGATAACAAGGCATGCAGTTCCTGCCAAATGATCTGGTCGTTACCTTGGAGACAACCTGTCTCTTCCCCTATGGTGGGAGCCAGAGCTTCAAGTGATGTTGACGGGATCACTGCCACCCTAGGCCTAATGAGATACAGCTTAGCCCCCTAATGTCAGGCAGGATGACAGTCAGAGGTGGGGCCTGGTCTGGCCGTATGGCAGAGACCCAGATACAGACACAGCTCTGGAACTGCCCCTCTCTATAAAACTATACACTTAGCTCCTCACAGGAGAGGTTCAATCCAACACGCACTGGGGAAGACTAGCCAAGTCCTGCTGTTCTCAGGGAAACAACACTTCATTCCAACTACACATAGCTCATCACAAGAGGAGGGGTTCAATCAAAACTGCACTGCAGAAGACCCATATGCCTGTAGTTAAGAAATATTGCTTTATTTAGTTATATTCCTGTGCTGAGATTGCTTGTTTTTATGTGATTAATCAAAGTTTTTTGGACTCATTTTTACTCAGTAAACAATGTATATGGTACCTATTAATTACATTTTATTAGGGTGTTTACAATCGTTCCAAGTAGCCAAGCGTTGCCGCGGTGTGAGTTGGATTGACTTCCTGCCAGGATCACATAACCCCAAAAAGTCCAGTTGCAGGAATTCTATGGTCCAGTTCAGCTCTGGATGGGTTAGTATTGTGCCCAGGCCAGTATTTCATCAGGAGAAAGTTACATAACCATTAAAAACCAGCAAGAAACTGGAACTTCCTTTGATCAACTGAAGCCTTGGATGGCAGGGAGGGAGGGAGGGTGGGAGGGAGGGAGAGAAGGAGGGAAAGAGAAAGAAAGATTGAAAGACAGAGAGTGAGAGAGGGAGAGAAAATCGAGAGAGAGTGAGAGAGAAAATCGAGAGACTGCTAGGTCGAAGTAGAGAGAGAAATCCCTGTGCAGTTAGTATTTTTTTCAGGCTTCACTTTGGTTTCCTCTGTAAATGGGGTAATGTTTTTAATTAAAAATGACTGTTCGTCGGAGGAGTCTGGATTACTCAGAGCGAAAGCGTTTTCACTTTAATTCACAAGAGGAAAAAAAAGAGAGAGAGAAAAAGAACCTCCTTGGCCCAGAATTATTTTCCGTCAGAGCCTGGTTTGCTTCAGTGCTTTGGGAGAAACAGGTGGCCAGCTGTATGCGGTGCAGAGATTGACATTTTGAACGCAGAGGATTTCCCCTGCTGTATTAAATAAGATTATATTTGACTGTATGTTTGTAGGGAATCCGATAGAAGTATTTACTGTTTAAAGCTAGGAGTGACCCCTTAGGCCCATGTACAATACAGTACTACTTCAATGTAAAAGCTTAAAATCTTATTTTCAGTCTAGTTTCATTACCTCCTCAATTGAGATATACACAGCCATGATCAAATGATAAATTATCTGAACAAAATATATTATTATAAAATGACCTAGTTTTGGGTGCTGGATTATTTGTGTGCTCATTCCCTAAATCTCCAAATCTCTTGTCACCCTATTTAGAGAGTGCCCTGTTAAGCATTGACTGGGACTATGCTACAGTGTGTTGACATTTCTAGAGTTTTGTTTAAAACTCTTGAGACGCCATCCTAAATGACGAGCTACTTACAGGATAAATGATGTCAAGCACCATTAAGTCATGGAAATGGTGTTAGTGTTTAAATCAATGTGGCCAGGGACCAAATTAAGATACAACTCAAAAGGCCCAGTACACTTGTAGGTACCTAGTAGGTGGCTGGGTCTAAATCAGTACCACAAACATGCAAATACAAAAAGAAAACATATTTCTCTCTCATCCTCCCACTAAATGTTATGCTTATGGATAAAAGAGAGTATTGATTTAAAGTTACGCCGACGTTTATTTTTTGCACATACTACATCTAGTCATTGTACTTCTATGGCACCAGCCTGGAGAAGAGGAGTAGAATCGAGTCAGGCGGATGGGAAGAAGTGCCGGTTAAAAAGGAAAAGAGAACGCTTTGCCTCTGGACCTGGGCCAAGTCCCAATGTTCTACTGGCAGGATGAAAGGGCAGTCTCCTGAGAGAACGCTAATAGCCCTTTAATTGTATGTTCTTCTACTAAATTAATGAGTAGCATTGATTTGATTAATTCAGACGCGGCTGGATACTAATATCTAATTAAATCCACGTCCTCGTGGTGTGGCTCGGTACGGCTGGCCCCGGTGCATTGTGGGTTGTGAGGCTGTGAGGGACGTTAGTTGCTCGTTTGGGATGTAAATGTGAGAGAGGGGTGTTGGGGGTCATGGCCAAGGTATCTTTACCTGCCCTAGCAAGGAAGGTGTTCCTTGAGGAGGTAAAAACATTGAAGCCTGGGTTGTTGCTAATTCCACGTGGTCACATCAGAACTACTATATGTCGGGTCCTCACCTTTGTGTTTGTGTGTGAGTGTGGGACTTACACACACACTATTTTATGTTGAGTGCGGTATAATGCTGGATAAAAGAGGACTTATTAAATGACAGAGCTAACCGATGGGAAGTTAGTCATAGACTGGAGATATCACAGGGGTGATATATAAAAACACCAGTCATTATTGTCACTACAAGGATTGTGAGAGAAATGTACTCAAAAAGAATTACTTGAAGCTATGGACTAAAATAAAATAATTATTACAGTTGTCTTATGAAATAAATGTTGTATTATGACATTCAAAGACTGCCTTAGTTAAAAACACGGAACATGATTCTCTTCATAAAAAGATGAGAGGAGAAAGGAAGGATCTGACCTAATTAATTGATACTCTTACAGCGGTAACTACTAGTTTCCTACCTCCCCGTCTTTCTCTGTTGCGGCATCTCCCCTCTCACTCTCTGACTGTACATTCCTCTCTCCCTTCCCCCCCTTTTCTCTCGTTCACTCTCTGACTGTACCTCCCTCCCTCCCTCCTTTCTCCTCTCTCCCTCTCTCTCTTACTGTACCTTCCTCCCTCCTTTCCCCTCTCTCTCTTACTGTACCTCCCTCCCTGTACCTTCCTCCCTCCCTCCTTTCCCCTCTCTCACTCTCTCTCTCTCTGACTGTACCTTTCTCCTTCTCCCTCCCTGCTGGGATCAGAATGCCTGTCCTCATTTCAACCTCTTCTTGAAACAGGGTTTGATGAAACTTGCCCATATTTCCAGGGTGTGCCGTACTGTAGGCAGTAGGCACAGGTGTGTGTGTGTGTGTGTGTGTGTGTGTGTGTGTGTGTGTGTGTGTGTGTGTGTGTGTGTGTGTGTGTGTGTGTGTGTGTGTGTGTGTGTGTGTTGTGTTTGTGTGTGTGTGTGTGTATGTTGTGTGTTGTGTGTGTGTGTGTGCTCAGACTTTATTACCTATCGCTGACATACAGATGCTTGTCCCTGTCCGTCATTGAGCTCTTTTACATACTGTATGAAGAGAATGTAACTGTATACTTCTACCACTGCAACACTAAGCATGAGATTATTGTGATGACTGCCCTGGTTTCTATCAATAAAAGCTGTGTGAAATAGATGAGAATAGTGTCAGTCCTAATTGATGAAAGAGTTATCAAGACACTGAGGCTCCTATCATTTATATAGATGACTGTTTATGAGCTTCCCCAATGCCCCTTTTAGTTTGTTCTTCATTGTTGGTGTAGGCTACGATTCATAACAGCAGAATTCGATTGTACCATGTTGATATTACGGTAACTTAATTGTGTCCAGATGGATTTTAAGGTAGCAAATGTTTGATTTCTATCAGTTTGATGGACAAGGACATAATTCACATTCATCCGAGCTATAAAAAGCAATGTGATCCATACTACATTTAGTTGAGTTATTTTAGTGAGAACCATACTACATTTAGTTTAGTTTTCTTTGAGTGAGATCCATACTACATTTAGTTTAGTTATTTTAGTGAGATCCATACTACATTTAGTTTAGTTCTTTGAGTGAGATCCATACTACATTTAGTTTAGTTCTTTGAGTGTGATCATACTACATTTAGTTTAGTTCTTTGAGTGAGATCCATACTACATTTAGTTTAGTTTTCTATGAGTGAGATCCATACTACATTTAGTTTAGTTCTTTGAGTGAGATCCATACTACATTTCAGTTTAGTTCTTTGAGTGAGATCCATACTACATTTCAGTTTAGTTCTTTGAGGGAGATCCATACTACATTTAGTTTAGTTCTTTGAGTGTGATCATACTACATTTAGTTGAGTTTTCTTTGAGTGAGATCCATACTACATTTAGTTGAGTTTTCTATGAGTGTGATCATACTACATTTAGTTTAGTTCTTTGAGTGAGATCCATACTACATTTAGTTTAGTTCTTTGAGTGTGATCATACTACATTTAGTTGAGTTTTCTATGAGTGTGATCCATACTACATTTAGTTGAGTTTTCTATGAGTGAGATCCATACTACATTTAGTTTAGTTACCTTTGAGTGAGATCCATACTACATTTAGTTTAGTTACCTTTGAGTGAGATCCATACTACATTTCAGTTTAGTTCTTTGAGGGAGATCCATACTACATTTAGTTTAGTTCTTTGAGTGTGATCATACTACATTTAGTTGAGTTTTCTTTGAGTGAGATCCATACTACATTTAGTTGAGTTTTCTATGAGTGTGATCCATACTACATTTAGTTTAGTTCTTTGAGTGAGATCCATAGTACATTTAGTTTAGTTCTTTGAGTGAGATCCATACTACATTTCAGTTTAGTTCTCTGGGTGGATTTCCCCCCTCTCCTTCTCAGCGCATCATTGTCTTCCTCCCTGCATTCTGATCTGCTCTACTGACCAAATAAGGGCATGGCTCGATTCATCATTCATGTTTAATTGGAGTTTGTATTCAAGTTCTGATCTGCTGTGTTTACTTAGTCTAGCTAGCAGCTAGCTAGCAGCTAGCTCATCGCTGGACATGACGGGACTCGACTCACTGACATAGGCGGAAATGGATGTCATTAAGGAAAACACTTCCAAAAAATGTTAATTGTTCTGCTTCAGCAGTCTGTTAACTAGGTCAACACACACCCACGTACACACACGCGCTGTTCTCATAGGAATATGTCTAATACATCTGAAGAAATGGCTAGCACTTTGGCTATGTGATGGCATCGACCTACAGTAGTAGTAGCATAGTCTCACACAGAGCTTCTCTTTATATTCTAACCCAGTCTATGGGAAACAACAACGGCTGTGCCAGTCAGTGTGCTCTGTGCTTTGTCGGGTCTTGAGTTGCACAGATAAAAACCCACCCCATAAAATCCCTGGTAGATTGTTATGACTCAGGCTATTGGGAGCTTGGCTTTGTCACAAAAATCATGTATGTAGCGCCCTGGAGACAGGTTCTGATAATGTAGCACCCTGGGGACAGGCTCTGATAATGTATCACCCCGGGGACAGGCTCTGATAATGTATCACCCTGGGGACAGGCTCTGATAATGTATCACCCCGGGGACAGGCTCTGATAATGTAGCACCCTGGGGACAGGCTCTGATAATGTAGCACCCTGGGGACAATCTCTGATAATGTAGCACCCTGGGGACAATCTCTGATAATGTAGCACCCTGGGGACAATCTCTGATAATGTAGCACCCTGGGGACAATCTCTGATAATGTAGCACCCCGGGGACAGGCTCTGATAATGTAGCACCCTGGGGACAGGCTCTGATAATGTAGCACTCTGGGGACATGCTCTGATAATGTATCACCCTGGGGACATTCGCTGATAATGTAGCACCCTGGGGACAGGCTCTGATAATGTAGCACCCCGGGTACAGGCTCTGATAATGTAGCACTCTGGGGACATGCTCTGATAATGTATCACCCTGGGGACATTCGCTGATAATGTAGCACCCTGGGGACAGGCTCTGATAATGTAGCACCCCAGGTACAGGCTCTGATAATGTATCACCCTGGGGACAGGCTCTGATAATGTAGCACCCCGGGGACAATCTCTGATAATGTATCAACCTGGGGACAGGCTCTGATAATGTATCACTCTGGGGACAGGCTCTGATAATGTAGCACCCCGGGGACAGGCTCTGATAATGTAGCACCTTTGGGACAAGCTCTGATACAGTGACCCAGCCAAGGTAAAAGGAGACTTCCAGGGGTCTGATGACAGTCCATAGAAAAGACACTGTATCACATTGCACACAGAGCTGACGCGGACGCAATTGGGTGACCAAGACTTAAAAAGGGGTAAACTGGTTTAGCAGGAATCAAAATGGCTGTCTATTGCAGGAAGGGATGGAGGGTAGGGTTAGAGAATCATCCTGTAATTGCCAGGGCTTTTGTGTTAAGGACAATGACATTGGCCCACAATGGCCCCTGTTATGTAGAACAGATCCAAAGGTATGTGTTGGGGTGGCTCTGGCGCCCTAGAACACGTGTGTGACTTACAGGCTGTTGTGCATACCATGTTGTGCATACGGAAAAATGTTGACTTGACAGTGATATTTTCATACAGCAATGGTGAGAGATATTTGTTGTCATAGGGCAACCTGGACCAACCTAGATCCAAAATGGCAGATCAGGATACACTGGAACCATTGTGTTCCCTGTCAATTGGCTCCGTGGACTCACAACGTTTCTCTCAGTGCACTGCCCTAGGACTGGCAACCCCCTGGCCCTGGTTTTACTACACTGTACCTGGCACAGGCCAGACATTCCCTGTTTACTGTCTGCTGTTGTTTCGGCTGCCACCAGCCACTTGGTTTCAGCTGCTTGGTTCAGTCTAATCGGTTAGGGAGACAGGAGGCTTTTATTTGGGTTTAGCCCTGTTAAACAGGTGGGTTTCTGTCCCGGCTTCAATAGGAGCAATGTTTTATATACAAACTTGCCCTGGGTTAGTAAGCCAGAAGTGGCTTAGGGTGGTTGTGTTGTTAGTTACAGTGGCCCATACTGTGAGATTATGGGTCCAGCCACAAAAGACACCTATGAAGTGTTGTTAGTTTTACTTTTGAATAGTTACTATACATTATTCTCAACACAATACTTGTTATCTTCTTCTTTGAGTAATGTTTTCATTGGCAGGGTAATTGAGAGGGTAGAATTATCCTGCGTGCTTCAGGTGTCCATGCATATGATTCTTCTTGTGCTACTCCTGATTTCTAGGAGATTGACCTCCTTCAGCACACAAAACATATTTATCTTGCAGGAGCACCGTCTTGTCTAAAAAAAAAGAAACAGAGAAAACAAACAGTGTTTTTTCCTCTCAATGCAAATTCAAGTAATACCCGTTGCAGAGTAAATCTTACTAATGCAAATGAGCATTTAATCCAGCGCTTAAGGCATAACTGGAGCACAAATCTGGAGTGATAATTTGCAGTTTTACGGTCTGAATGGATGGCTCACTCACATACTTAGAGGCTTGGGCCAGCCAGCCAGTCGGCACTTAAAACACAGTTAGTAATGCAGCTGGCTAGCTTGCTCCTTCAACCCAGCTTTAGCTAACACAATAACCCAGCTTCAGTAAACAACTCAAAACAACAACAACTAAATTTAGGCCCTCTAGATGGCTGTGGCACATTGTTTTTGTGGAATGAAACTAGCTCCTTTAGCAGAAGCGTCAGCTAACAGCTAACACTATGACACAGCGTCAGCTAACAGCTAACACTAAGACACAGCTAACAGCTAACACTATGACACAGCTTCAGCTAACACTATGACACAGATTCAGCTAATAGCTAACACTATGGCACATCTTCAGTAAACAACGCCAAACAACAACTCTTGCAACAACACTGCACTGTAGCCCATCTAGATATGGCTGTGACATGTTGTTTATGTGGTGCCCTCTCTGGTAGAGCCAGTCCACTTTTCTCCCCATTATTCAGAGGGGAAGTCTGACCTATTTATGCTCAATGCATTAGCTAGCAGTGTGCTTCAGCTTCACTTTGTATCAGCCCAGGCAACAGTTGTTATCTTTGGCCTTGGGTAGACCAGGATTGCATTCCAAATGGCACCCCTTTCTCTTTAGTGCACTACGTTTGACCAGGGCCCATAGGGAATAGGGTGCCTTTTGAGACGCACCCCAGGGCTAACAGGGCTGAGTGTCTGTCAAGCTACATCCAGGAGTGTTCATTAGGGCCTCTCTGAAAAACTAGCTGAGTAACCTGACTAAAGAGCTTGTATACTACAAACGTTTCCATGGTAAATGACTGTGTCACTTTACTGCCCTTACATTTGCCATTGAAAGCCGATTGTTTCCCCTATATCCATCCACACAGTCAAATGTACCCTGACTTCCACATACTGTAGTTTCTTTGAACAGAGTATTCTATTGTCAGTTCATTCTCTAAACTTCTCCTCTGATGTCTTTCCCAGTTTATTGACAAGGAACACGTGCAAAAGCTTCTGCAGCCGGTTTGTTTTTGGAGGAGGAGGATGTTTTCTTGGGTTGTTTTTGACAAGTTTGAGATGCCTGGAGTTCTTTCTTCCATTCCAGTGTACGTACTTACACCCCAGCAACATGTGCACAGTAATTCTTCTATAATCGTAAGATCATCTGTTTCAAGAGCATAGACATTCAGGTGTGTGTATGCATAGACGTTCAGGTGTGTCTACCGTTCGGTGTCTACCATTCGGCTGACACCATTCCATCAGGCCTGCGGGATTGCTTGTTTGACAGGTCGTGTGAAAGGTGTTGAGCAGACCTGTTTGAGACCAGCCCAGGGAAGGATCCAAGTCACTCACAATAGAGCCTAGAGGCGTTTCCACAATCATCAAGTAAACCAGGGGACAGAAAGAAAGAGTTTGTGGCCTACATATGGTCTTACAGTTTAACAGCCTATATCTACAATGGAATAGGTGGTGTGGTATAATGCATAGCCTTGGTTATTATTCTTGCCAGTAGAGTTTCCCACGCAATGTTAACCTGACACTCCTGGGCCAACGCCCTCCCTCCGATCCTATTCATCACAACCAGGACTACAACACGTCAGTCCCTGCTCACATGACAGATGCACTCCCCTAACCCTTGACCCCTGGGCCCTGAGCTATACCAACAATGCTCTGTTAATAGGGCCCCTTTACCCTTCACACGCTCATAAATAGATTTTTCTATGGATATTTTCTACTTCGACTGGATTCTTTTGTCCATATAGATTTTTCTTTCAATGACTGTCTGAATGAGAGGAATAAAACATCAGTGTACATTAAACCGAGGTGTGGGAGGTTGAATAGCACAATCACCACAATGTCCGGTTCATAGGCTCAGTCTGGAAATGTACGTTGTGTTTTGCCATTGCTTGTTATACTTATACAGCCCACACCAGTTTCCTACAGTACAGTGCTGCTACTAACAGCCCATGTTCGAGGCAGTCACTAACAGATGCCATGGAGCGGACAAATCTATGTACAGTAAGATTCTGTTGATGTTGCTGGGATGGTGTCCTCTGTGCTAAGAACAGGGTCACGGACATTCTAGAACCAGATGTTGAAAGCCAATAAAAACTGACAAGTCATACCAGAGTGACTGTCAGTTTGTTCCTGCTGTACATGACAAATAGAGGCTCTTTCCATCTCTGTGACTGAAGTTTGCCGACACTTCTTATAAAGTCAGAAGAGCACAGATTCAAATCGAAATAATCTACTGTAAAAACTGGCCAAACTACAATATAAGACTCGGAAGGCTACAGATTTGAATCTAAGCCATCTACCGTAAAAACGGGTCAAACTGCAACTGGTCAAACCACAACACTATCAACGAGGGCAGTTGTGCCCTGTTTTCTCCCGGCTGTGCTATAATGTTTATTAGAATCCCCTTTGTGGTTGTATTAGACATGCTCCAGTGCCGGCGTGGCATTTTCAACATCCGAACAAAGCTACATCTCATTACATAAAATATGAAAACACACACAACCACAAATGCACACACACACACAGGCGTGCACACACACTATCGCACACACATTAACACTGAACTTAGGCACACAAAGACACACATACAAACGTGTAGGCACACGCACATACACACATACACTCACATACAATGAAAAAAGTCCAAACACTCACAGTGTGAGGGGTGATTTCCCCATGTGATTACACTGGAAAGAGCCAAACCTCAACAAGAGAACATTTCCATACAGCAGAGGATGAAAACCTGTTAATAAGAACTGTGCACCCACAATGCAGTGTGTGTGTGTGTGTGTGTGTGTGTGTGTGTGTGCGTGTGTGCGTGCGTGCGTGCGTGCGTGCGTGCGTGCGTGCGTGCGTGCGTGCGCGATGGAGGTTGGACCTGGCAGAGCGGTGCATGGGTCATAAAGGTTTTACTTCTTATCTCACCCGTCATATTCTCACCCGGAATATTCTAAAGTTGTTGATTATGGTACTGGACTGATTTGATTTTGAAAAGGTTGAGAGAGGAGGAGAGGAGGAGAGGAGGAGGTGAAACACTTATTCCTGTCTGCCGGCAAGGCGAGCGGGAGGGCAGAAAGTAGATAAAATGAGAAAACAATTACAGCGAGTCACCATGCAGGTAACTAAGGTTATTGTTTTTAATGACAGCCACATCCTGGTACAGGAGCCAGACAACCAGACGACTAAACCACCGCGGCTATGCTGCACTGCCTCAATGGGAACTGAGAATTGAGCGGTGGGGTAAGCTTTGTCCCTCATCACAAGACGAAAACAGTGTGTGTGTGTGTCTCTGCCAACAAGGTGAGCATGTCTGCCGAACACACACAGATAAGCATGAACACACAAAAATGCTGAGTCAAGTTTACAGAATACCGTCCCGTGCATAGCCTTTTGTTTCACCTCAGGGTGAGTGTATAATGTTTCACCCCCTCATAGACACTGAAATGTATAGCCCTAGGAGATCTTTACTTTACATTATCCTAAAGTATCGACTCCTCAGTACGCTTGACACTCAACAGCTGCTGCAGAGAACTGCTGTCTGTGACGCTACGACACACACACACACACACTTGTTCGCCTATGGCTAAACCCTCCGTTTCTCTGTTCACAAAATTTCTAACGACAAAGGATCATAGAAATGGATTCTACTCACTAATCAGATCCTCACACATTTACTGAACAATATGTAGCCAATCTTCCATTGTCTTAGTTGAGCCAGCGCCACCCTGAAGCATAGACCTACATTACATTGGTTTTGGCCACAGGGTGTGCTGGTTCCGTTTTCTTTTCCAATTGTGGTAGTCAGTAAACATCTGCAGGGCCGTACTATGCCAGTCATTCCCTATGTGGTTTACTGTGGTTTGGCTTCCTCTGTAGTCCTCTAGTCTATAGACTCACACGTGGCTGTATGATGGGCTGTGGGTTGATGATGTGGCTGCCGATGTGGGGAACTGGTAGCAATAAACAAAGTAAACATGTACAGTAGGCTGTACAATGTTCAATTGTGTTATAATATTAAGTCTTCATCGCCTATAACCTATAATATTAAGTCTTCATCGCCTATAACCTATAATATTAAGTCTTCATCGCAAATCTTCCTGAATGAAGGTCATGGTGAGATGATGAGCTTTGAAAAGACCAAACAACTATTTTGGGGTTTTGGGAGCCTATATTTCTTGGCCAGTTGTGATTGATTATTGGATGAGAATGAGCGGGCGCTGTGGTGTGGCGTTGGATTACAAATTACATCCTTATTGGAAAGACGAGAATTCTTTGCCGGAGGTTCGACCTTGAGGCTAGCCCATTAGAAATCAATAGGCCTTTGCGTCTGAATTAGCTAAATGCTTTCCTTACGGACTTCTACCCCATAATCATCATATTACCGCCAATGTCGAGTGGAAATCTGTCTTGTGGCAAAGACTAGGCAGTTTGAATCAAGATCAGGTGTGGGCTCTTTGCTAAACTTAAATGGCACAAGCTGTGATATTTACAGCTATAATACCCTCAACTTTATAGCAAACCAAGTGGTGGTCAATGGGTTGCCATTTTGTTGTTTTTCTAATTAAGGATTGGGCCTTTAAAAAATGAGGGAAGTGTACACAGGAGCAATGTGACACGGAGGACTAGAGTCACTTACAAGGAGAGTGAATGTATGACTGGGCATTTCTTTTTTGGGACGGCACCAATCTATATTTAGCAAAAGGGTAATGATACAGGGCAGATACTGAAGGACAGGGAAATGTGTCAGACATACTCTTTTACTGCACGCTACATTGCTTAGGACTGGGGAGGACATTGATGAAAATGTCATTATCCAATGAATTAAGAATATATTTAGTGGGTGTGTTCGGGACATACTCGGATTGGTTGGGTTTTAATGAGTGATTTGCTTTGTCATTCTACTATTTAATACTTTGTGACTTGGCCTTAAATTACCCTAGTTAACGTCGAAACCTATATAGAATTGTATTATATAGGCCTAAGTCTAGAATATGTGTTTTACGTTTCATGAATGTCACATAGACCGTTATTGCAGAGGCCAGCTAAGAAGGTCAAATATACTGCCATGAGTTCAATCAACCATCTATAATTAGTTAATACTATATTCAAATTACTGTCAGTAAGCGAGGACATACACTTACAGTACATTTCCTGCTACATGAGTCTGTGCATGCTATTCAAGGCCAGTGGATGTTTTGTCCATTGGCTACTATTTTTCTCCAAATCAAACATATTGTACCTGAATCAAATAACACTTAAATTAGAAACATCACTGGCTTAGCTAAATTGCTCAGTATTTCTACAGTAATGTAGTTAATCGCTTGTGGTAACTGTATTTCTACCGTAATGTAGTTAATCTCTTGTGGTTACTGTATTTCTACAGTAATGTAGTTAATCTCTTGTGGTTACTGTATTTCTACAGTAATGTAGTTAATCTCTTGTGGTTACTGTATTTCTACAGTAATGTAGTTAATCGCTTGTGGTTACTGTACTTCTACAGTAATGTAGTTAATCGCTTGTGGTTACTGTATTTCTATAATGCATTTGCAAGAGCTTTCTATCATTTTCACTAATTGCTCACGGTACTGCTATTTTCTAAATATGAATTTTATGATAAATGGAGTGTATTTGCTTTGGCCCCTGATGTTTAAGTGTAGCCAAATGTGAAAGCAATTTCAATTGGTTTAAGATTTGACTGTAAAGGATAATTATAGTGAAAATAAAATAGTTTTTTAATTGAACACATTTGTATTTGTGTAGTTATTTTTTTACCTCCAACCTCCCATCTCATCCCCCCAACCCCACCCAGCCAACATGTCTCCACCACCACGTCAGTCATCCACCACACCCCCCACCCTGCCAGCGACCAGAGAAAACCTCCACATACCACTCCTTCCACATGCGCCTGAAAGCAAAGCAAAAAAAAAAAAAATGGAAAATAGGTATAAATATATTGTTTATTTGTATGTGTTGGGCTTTAACTAAGATTATTCTTTACAGAGTCAAGTATTTTGTTCAGGCCTCAATTGTTCCTTGACTAGCACCATTCACTCTCGCTGTCAATAATTCCAATGTTATAACTTCTAACAGTAACTGTATCCACTGGTGAATTGGGAGAGAGTGAGGTGGTTGCCATCTAAGAGCCAACATCTTTTTTGCGGCAGTGCTGCCTGCCAGCAGTAATCGTCTCTGATTGATTGAGAGATTCAAGGATTCATTGTTAAGTAACATAATACTGTAGATGCATAGCATTGAACATTTATATTCATGCAATTCAAAATGAATTTTGTAACTTTGCCTCAGAAGTATTTCACTGCAGGGCATATCACATTTCGACACAAAAACTTTGGCAACAGACAGTGAACTTTTGGATAGAGAATCATTTCAGCTAAGGTTTTTCCTATTTCACAACTGAATTCTATTTCCCCCTTCAAACATTTCATTATTTAATTACATATCTGAACTGTACAATACACCTCTCTACTCTCTATTCAGCTCTGATCACAGTGTGGGGAAGGAAAGCAAGTGGTAGAATGTGAGAAAGGATGAGGGAAACGAAGAGAAATGATGAGAGAGCAAAATCCGCTGAGGGCAAGAGGACAATCCTAGGTCTCTTATGAATCTTTATATAATTTCCCACTATAAAAAAAACTGGCTTATATACTCTTAGAAAAAAAGGGTTCCTAAATGGTTCTTCAGCTGTCTCCATAGGAGAACCCTTTTTGGTTCCAGGTATAACCCTTTCGGGTTCGAGGTAGAACTCTTTTGGGTTCCATCTAGAACCCTCTCTGTAAAGGGTTCTACGTGGAACTCAAAATGGTTATAGTTGGAACCAAAAGGGTTATACCTGGAACCAAAAAGGGTTCTCCTATGGAACCAAAAAGGGTTCTTCAAAGGGTTTTCCTATGGGAACAGCTGAAAAAACATTTTTGGATCTAGATAGCACATTTTTTTCTAAGAGTATAGAGTACAAAAACCTTAAAGGTCCAATGCTGCCATTTTTATCTCAATATCAAATCATTTCTGGGTAACAATTAAGTACCTTACTGTAATTGTTTTCAATTAAAATGGTCAAAGCTAAACAAAAAAATAGCTTCTTAGCAAAGAGCAATTTCTCAAGAATTTTGCTAGGACTGTCTGGGAGTGGGTCTGAGTGGGGAGGGGAAAACTGAAAATTAGCTGTTATTGGCAGAGAGGCTTGGAACTCTCTTTCTTATTGGCAGGCCAAAACTCCATCCCACCAAAACAGGCTGAAATTTCAGGTGGTCTTTTCAAACAGCTCTTACACTAAAAGGGCATTGTCATAATCTTCACAATTTCACAGTATTATTTAACCTAATAGTGTGGAAATATATATAATTCACGTTTTTGACTGCACTTGGCCTTTAATATAGCCCTTACATTAGCACAACTAAAACGACCCTGTATCATTGGACATCTCATTGGACTTATCCTCCATCCCCTGGACCCATTATAGGTTTACCCAGAAAATGAATAGTAGTATTCTTGGTAATCTATGCCTTATGTGTACAAAATCATAACATTGTAATTTCCCCCTGCCGCCATCTGTGCATACAATTGATTGCATTTAGGTATAATAAGATTAAGGCTCAATGCAAATGTTCCGGCGATCTGTCGTATTATACAGTATACCCTTAAGTAGGAGGCAAATGCACACAGTAACAGGACATTGAGCAGTCGCTAAGGGGAATAGCACACAGTAACAGGACATTGAGCAGTCGCTAAGGGGAATAGCACACAGTAACAGGACATTGAAAAGTCGCTAAGGGCATACAGTAACAGGACATTGAACAGTCGCTAAGGGGAATAGCACACAGTAACAGGACATTGAACAGTCGTTAAGGGGAATAGCACACAGTAACAGGACATTGAACAGTCGTTAAGGGGAATAGCACACAGTAACAGGACATTGAACAGTCGCTAAGGGGAATAGCATACAGTAACAGGTCAGTTAACAGTCGCTAAGGGGAATAGCACACAGTAACAGGACATTGAACAGTCGCTAAAGGGAATAGCATTCAGTAACAGGACATTAAACAGTCGCTAAGGGGGAAAACCATCAGCTGTTTGTGTAAATACATAGGATATTATGGGCTGTATACACTGTATTGATATTAAGGTCCAAAATGACTGGCACCCTTGATAAAGGTGAGCAAAAAAAACTATACAATAAATAATACAAATACTGAGCGAAATTGTATGCGCCAATAGTTTGTTGTCTTGTATTATTTTATACTAATTCAATTGCTAAGAGAAATAGATTTTGTTTAACAAGTAATCGTTTACTTAACACAAACAGGCAGGGGTAGTGACCTGTATAGCCTCAAGGACCCTTTTGAAGTACACAGTAGTAGACGATTACATCATGTAGTGTAAGCAGCAATGTCTACAGTGCATCCGTCCGTCTTAACCTAACACTGTCTGATGTCCAGTGGCTTGGTAGACTGTGTTATACGTGTTAAAGCTCCAGCTTTATCTGTGTGATGTACATTCAACCCATTCTTATAAACAGAGATTCTACCCGGAGTATACAAAACATTAGGAACACATTCCTAATATTGAGTTGCATCCCCTTTTGCCCTCAGAACAGCCTCAATTCATCAGGGCATGGACTCTACAAGGTGTCAAAAGCGTTCCACAGGGATGCTGGCCCATGTTGACTCCAATGCTTCCCACAGTTGTATCAAGTTGGCTGGACGTCCTTTGGTTGGCTGGTCATTCTTGATACACACGGGAAATTGTTGAGTGTGAAAAACCCAGCAGCATTGCACACTCAACCAGGTGCACCTGGCACCTACTACCATACCCCGTTCAAAGGCACTTCAAAATGTTGTCTTGCACAATCACTGAATGGCACACATACACAATCCATGTCTCAATTGTCTCAAAAATCTTAATTAACCGGTCTCCTCCCCATCATCTACACTGATTGAAGTAGATTTAACAAGTGACATCAATAAGGGATCATATCTTTCACCTGGATACACCTGGTCAGTCTGTCATGGAAAGAGCAGGTGATCCTAATGTTTTGTACACTCAGTGTATGTTGGCTATGAAAGCAAAGTTCATATCTACTGATACCGGGCCTTTTCACATTGTCCCTATTGGCATGGTTCCAACAATGATGGTGGATGCATAATCAGGCCAGCTAAGTACTTGTTTTGGTTCTGTTCGGGTCAGTAGTGTTAAAAGCCCTAGACAGGGTGTTAGCCCCACTGCTGAGGACAAGGTAACCTGACTGACCTGGAATCAGCGGGAGAGCAAATCTCACCTCAGGTCTGTTATGACCCTATCACTCCCTAATCAATATTCTGGCCTTGTGTGTGATCCCAGTCCCCTATCCCCACATCACCTACAGGACAGCCCCCCTGGAACCAAATCCCTTGAAGTAAACCCGAGCCCACTTAGGTAACAGACCCAACACAGGTTAATGCAATAGCCACGAGCAGGGGGAACGGCTCAAAACATATGGGAACCTGACTTGGACTGACCTCAGCCTATACATTACACAAGTACTACTACTACTGTCTGTAACCTCGTTCCACACAGCCCCAATTCATTTCAATGCATAACATTTGGATAAGCAGATACCACACACATGGGTATAGAATCAGATTTAATCAGTGCAGAGGGTAAACATGTGTAATGAAAGCCAGACAAAGCAGAACGGGAAGGGGGAGTTCTGTTTGTGCCGGTCCACCTGTAGTCACTTACATGCCTCAACAGAACAGAGTGGAGGTATACTCTTCCGCCGTGCTGTTTCACAATGCCAGCGCAAACGCATAGACAGATGCTACTGGGCTACGTTCCAGCTGCTGCCATCATTTGGGCCACACAAATTGCTTCTACCTTCATAGACTGTCTGTTACTGCCAGATAGTCAAATGGATAAATCATTAGAAATGGCTCCTGAGGTTCCTTCCTTGAGACTGGCTGAATTGAATTCTGGGTAATTGGATTGAATGGGGCCACCTCATTGGCCTACATACGTATTTATATTGTACTTAAGGCGCTTAATGCCAATGACACTGATCTGATGGGACTGACATTAAAGCTTTTCTATCCGTAGGACTGTTATGAGGTCTTTGGACAAGAGGGAGGGGAGGGGGAAAATAAGCTATACCCAGAACAGAATAGCAGAGAAACGATATTGCAGCCGCTTTTGTTAGAAAGCTCCGATGACGTGTCAATTTCAATGTGTCATTTTCACTGACGTCGCCGAATGAACACGGCGGTTGGGGCTCGCAGTCGAGCGGCAATGGCGTTTTGCATTCCGCCTGAGAAAGCGCAGGGTGCTGAAACTAAAATAGGTTCTTCTGCAAATTTCGGGGGAACGTTTCTTTGCTAATACACGCTGCTCGACTCGAGCGAGGAGAGAAAGTATGCTAAGTACTACCAATGTTTATTCACTTGACCTAGAAACTCCACATCGCTACAGTCCTTGGCTGGCACACACACTGCATCGGTACATACCCAGTGTTCATAGCAGTCATATATGATTTCCTCACTCACTACCTGTGCTACGTCTCCCTTGCAAGTTCAGTCCCGAAATGTATGAGGCAAAAGTAAACGTGCTATCAGGTAAGTAAAAAGTTATCAGGTTCAGTAAACGTGCTATCAGGGTAAGTAAAAAGATATCAGGCTAAGTAAACGTGATATCAGGGTAAGTAAAAAGTTATCAGGCTATGTAAACAAGTCCTCTGATGAAATGAAGAAAAAAAAAGAAAAATTAGTTATTCTGTTTGCTCAGAGGTTGACATACTTTTAGAGATGAAGGTTGTAGATTAGGAAGCACATTCAAATGACTATGGGTCTATAATCTGCAATGAAGGGAATAACAGAGATCTAATGACCCACAGTCTTGAGGGCATGAGCAGTTGACGTCAGGTAAGAGCATGGTACAGACTCTTAACCCTCGAGAGCCCATTCTTCAAGACACTGGCCTAAACAGGTTAATTGCATGGCTTAACATATAGCATGAACACATAGCATGCTATCTGCCCAATGGGCAGTCGGTAGGCTTGTCGTTATGCTCAAATGCACATTACATTTCCATGGATGAGGCAGAGAGACGTGAGTCAAGTTAACACGTTTACTGAGAAGATATCATGACAACAATACAGGTTATGGATCAGGGTCTTTGAACTTGACCATTAGAAAACAAACTCTTTACAAGACATTGTTTACTACCGTGTTTGTACAATGCCTTTCTTTAAACAGGAAGTAAACAGGAAGTCAGATTACGACCCCTGTATGCCGCCCATCTGGCCATTAACATGCATTGAGAGAGATCCAAAATCCATTTAGCTAATAGCAAACAGGTTTCGTAATGTGCTATACTCCAAGTTGTCCCTAAGCATCCATTCATTCATACAACTGCATCATTAACTGATTGATCTTCGGAAGCCTTTGAAGGAGGCGGCTAGTTGGATTTCCATGATGAGACTATTAAAGAGACAATCATTTACCTTTGAAGTCACCTTGATTTGGTATTAAATAAGAGCAATTAACTCTGGACGACATGTTGATTTAACCAGTTAATGACTTATTGGCTTACTGCTGCGTGGCCCTCTTTGATGACTTCTTACTTCCTGGAGAATAATACAAACATTCCATATTGATCCGCTGCGTCTTACTCTTAGTTTGCTTACAGATTACTCAATAAGACAATTATCACTGAGAATGCAAGAGAGAGGGAGGGAGAGAGAGAATTAAGAGAGAAAGTGATAGGAGGGGCTGAGAGAGAGAAAGTGATAGGAGGGGCTGAGAGAGAGAAAGTGATAAGAGAGGCTGAGAGAGAGAAAGTGATAAGAGGGGCTGAGAGAGAGAACTGATAGAAGAGGCTGAGAGAGAGAAAGTGATAGGAGGGGCTGAGAGAGAGAAAGTGATAGGAGGGGCTGAGAGAGAGAAAGTGATAGGAGGGGCTGAGAGAGAGAAAGTGATAAGAGGGGCTGAGAGAGAGAAAGTGATAGGAGGGGCTGAGAGAGAGAAAGTGATAAGAGGGGCTGAGAGAGAGAAAGTGATAAGAGGGGCTGAGAGAGAGAAAGTGATAGGAGGGGCTGAGAGAGAGAAAGTGATAGGAGGGGCTGAGAGAGAGAAAGTGATAGGAGGGTCTGAGAGAGAGAAAGTGATAGGAGGGTCTGAGAGAGAGAAAGTGATAGGAGGGGCTGAGAGAGAGAAAGTGATAGGAGGGGCTGAGAGAGAGAAAGTGATAAGAGGGGCTGAGAGAGAGAAAGTGATAAGAGGGGCTGAGGGAGAGAAAGTGATAGGAGGGACTGAGAGAGAGAAAGTGATAGGAGGGGCTGAGAGAGAGAAAGTGATAGGAGGGACTGAGAGAGAGAAAGTGATAAGAGGGGCTGAGAGAGAGAAAGTGATAAGAGGGGCTGAGAGAGAGAAAGTGATAGGAGGGGCTGAGAGAGAGAAAGTGATAGGAGAGGCTGAGAGAGAGAAAGTGATAAGAGGGGCTGAGAAAGAGAAAGTGATAGGAGGGGCTGAGAGAGAGAAAGTGATATGAGGGACTGAGAGAGAGAAAGTAAGCCTGTGTGCGACCGAGTGTGAGAAAGTGAGAGAAAGAGAGAGAAGGAGAATAAGTGAGAGAGAGAGAGAGAGAGAGAGAGAGAGAGAGAGAGAGAGAGAGAGAGAGAGAGAGAGAGAGAGAGGATGGAACGGACCGAACATCAACAATATGAAATTAAAAGCAGTGAAAGGAAGAAACCAAACTGACACTTCACTTCAACTGAGGCCTGTTCAGTTCCTCTTGCCCAGCACAAAAATATATGCTTAAAAAAGAAAGCGAAATGGTCACTACAACTAACAGTGTATATGTTCTCTGATATTTTTCTACTTTATTATACTGTAAGAGAGAGTGAAAGGGAGAGCAAAGCAAAAGTTACCTCTACAACGTGTTGACCTTGGGCAAATCAACGCTATACTCAAGGAGGACTTAGCCGCTGTCGGCTAAGCACTCCAATTGATTTCTGTATGTGGCCCAGAGTTAGATTGGATTGAATTGTTTTCTACCAGGGACAAAGAAAGGCCCTAAAGGAAATACTGTTGGTATTGTTTTGGGGTTCTACATTGGTACTAACACTAAACTTTGGCCCAGTATAATAGTGTCTAGTGTAGGGCCCAACAGTGTTTGTCCACAGGGGAGAAGTCCACTGTTACAAATTCCCTGCCGGTTACTGTTATCAGCACCTCACAACCCTGAGCTGCACACTCCCCCCTCTATACCCCACGACTGACCGGTGTCTGAGAGTCTAGGGGGTACCATAAACCTGCCTCTCAAACTCTCCCTGACCTGTGGGACCTGTGCCCTGATAGGTTGCTAGAGATGTTACTAGGGGGCTGGACATCTGCCCATCCTCTTTACTGGGTCACACAATACCATCAGTTTCTCTCAAGCAGTGGCAGAGTGCAACATCTCTGTCCATCAACAACTGGACTCAATAACACTTTCTGGACTGGTGGGATGCTGTGCGTGCACAAAGTGAGTTGTATGACATTTGTATATTGTTCTTCACAGTTAGTTGTTACTATGGTTATACACTGCCTTTGTGTATAGCTGGATTGTAATATGTACAGGTAGAATATACATTGTCATCCTTCCCTTGTTAATAAGCTTGTTGTTATACTTCTGCTATCAGTTGTAGTATTGTGTACAGTTAATTAATTACCTCTGTTTCAAAAACCACCATCATTCCACTACCATTCCACTACCATTCCACTACCATTCTACTACCATTCTACTACCATTCCACTACCATTCCACTACCATTCCACTACCATTCTACTACCATTCCACTACCATTCTACTACCATTCTACTACCATTCCACTACCATTCTACTACCATTCCACTACCATTCTACTACCATTCCACTACCATTCTACTACCATTCCACTACCATTCTACTACCATTATACTACCATTCCACTACCATTCTACTACCATTCCACTACCATTCTACTACCATTCTACTACCATTCTACTACCATTCCACTACCATTCCACTACCATTCCACTACCATTCTACTACCATTCTACTACCATTCCACTACCATTCTACTACCATTCTACTACCATTCCACTACCATTCTACTACCATTCTACTACCATTCCACTACCATTCCACTACCATTCTACTACCATTCCACTACCATTCTACTACCATTCTACTACCATTCCACTACCATTCTACTACCATTCTACTACCATTCCACTACCATTCTACTACCATTCTACTACCATTCCACTACCATTCTACTACCATTCCACTACCATTCTACTACCATTCCACTACCATTCTACTACCATTCTGCTACCATTCCACTACCATTCTACTACCATTCTACTACCATTCCACTACCATTCCACTACCATTCCAATACCATTCTACTACCATTCCACTACCATTCTACTACCATTCTACTACCACACTACCATTCCACTACCATTCTACTACCATTCTACTACCATTCCACTACCATTCTACTACCACACTACCATTCCACTACCATTCTACTACCACACTACCATTCCACTACCATTCCACTACCATTCCACTACCATTCCACTACCATTCTACTACCATTCCACTACCATTCCACTACCATTCCACTACCATTCTACTACCATTCTACTACCATTCCACTACCATTCTACTACCACACTACCATTCCACTACCATTCTACTACCACACTACCATTCCACTACCATTCCACTACCATTCCACTACCATTCCACTACCATTCTACTACCATTCCACTACCATTCCACTACCATTCCACTACCATTTCCACTTTTCATTCCCATGTTTATTTTTTATTTATTTTTATTTAACCTTTATTCAACTCATCCCCATGTTCATCTTCCTCAGTGTGTTTAAATAAAGTTCCTGTGTATGTTAACTCTTGGGCTGCTATGTTCCCCTCTAACTGGGGGTGTCACAAACCAGGAAAATAAGTAGAGCCGGGTCGCTCTCTTTCATCCACAGATAATGATTGACATGGTACTAACCCTAATGACTGACATGGTTTTAACCCTAACCCTAATGATTGACATGGTTTTAACCCTAACCCTAATGATTGACATGGTACTAACCCTAACCCTAATGACTGACATGGTTTTAACCCTAACCCTAATGACTGACATGGTTTTAACCCTGACCCTAATGACTGACATGGTACTAACCCTAACCCTAATGATTGACATGGTACTAACTCTGCATCTAAATTCCCTACACTTCTGCTCTAAGTGTGCACCTGTTCACTTCTCCTCATTGCGTTTAGATGCATGGGGAGGAGTGCACAAGTGTACACTTTCCTAGAGATTTGGGATTCAGGCTAGCTAGTCGTTATTGCCATGGTAGAGGAGGTGATGTTTCAGTACAAACTGTAGCCAAGCCGGCATTCCCAACCAATTAAATCAGCAGTGACTGTATTGTTACTGATTGATGGCCGACGGCAAGCGTCTCAGACAGACGGATTAATTTATCCTCCGTTTCCTGTTTGCCGTTAATAACAACTGATGGTATCACAATAAAACAAACAGGATTCAAAATGGAGCTCTGCACAACATCCTGACTCCGAAGGGGAAACTGGCTTTCAGGAGAAACTAGTATGCATGTTCATGTGAATTACCTTCAGTACATACAGTACACTGGTATTTTGCTGAATTAAAAATAAATTGTCTAAATGGCATTGCCAAAAACCTATAGCATATTTACCCAAAACCAGAACACAGGAAGAGGGATTTGTCCATATATTAAGAGTCAAATTGTCTGGCTACCAGAAAATAAAAATTCTCTATACAGTACTGTGTGTATGTTTGACAAACAAAAGGAACTAAGAGACGAGGAGGAGGAAACAGCTGAAGAAAGATGTGGTGTTTACAAGACCTTGTAGAGTACAGAAGTGGTGGCAGGCACAGGCCCTGTGGCGCTACAAAAAGACAGTCCCTTGTGCGTCCAAAATGGCATCCTATTTCTTATATAGTGCACTTTGTAGTAAATAGGGTGCCATTTGGATGCAAGCCCCACAGAGGAGGACAAAGGAGAACCAGGGGACAAGGACTGGCCAGAAGAGTGGATTTACTACAGCCAGTGTAGCACATAGGGAAATGTGAATCTTACTCCTCAGCCTGAAGTGTCGCCACTTGCACCACCGAATAGCTAGCCTTGGTCAGGCGTTTCAGGAGGGCGGTGACGTGTGCTAGCAAAGCAGAGGTCCTGGATTCGAGTCTCAGTGTGAGCTGAATCAGGGGGAAGCGGTACTCGCTAAGCAGGCAGTGTGATGTCTGTTATACCAGGACATGAGGGGGAATTCAAAGCAAAGGTCAGAGGTCATGGAGGTTAGATTTACTGTATGTTTTACAATGTATAAAAATCTGGGTTGGGGTCAATTCAGAAAGTAAACCAAATTGGAATTCCAGTATATTTCTTGAAATGGAATAGACCCCAACCCTGAAAAGCATTTATATATTTTGAGGGCTTTTGTGTTGGGATAAGATGTGTTTGCAGAGGGGAAAGTGGTTTAGGAAACAACCATGGCAGTTTGATGACTGGGGATATAGTTCAATATATATACATCAAAAACCTATTTGAGTTATAGGATGTCTTTTCTCCTTGTATCCTAACTGTCTGGTTCTTGCTGTGCAGAAAATAAAGCATCGACCGGGCAAAGAAGTGGAAGATAGACCCCAAAAATGGAAGCAAAGCAAGAATAATGTTTTTTCATAATCTGACCTGTCTAGCCAGTTGCTGATTTATTGAATCTTTCAGATACACTTCAGAAGATAGTTAACTACATTGCAATCAGAGTTCTGGGCCTGTATTCATAAAACTTCTCAGAGTATGAGCGCTAATCTAGGAGTAGTTTTGCCTCTTAGATCATAATGTATAATGTTATATGGACGGGGGACCTGATCCTAGATCAGCAGTCTCAGACACTATGAATATGGGCCCTGAATGCACATCTGGCACCTATTTAGTTAAAGGCTATGTGGTATTGATGCTTGTGGGGTGGCATAGCCTAGCTCTGAGTCCGGAGTGACTGTAATGTATGTCTAAGTGACAACCCGTACGACGGTAGTGGTTGCCCAAAGACAACAGATTATATATACCATTGCTGGGCAGTTTATCTAGTAGAAGTAGACTGTGTGTGTAGAGACCGGAGGTGCTCAAAGGAAAATATGACCTATTGGTTCTCTAAAGACTAGCAGCGGTAAACCAGTTCAAAGGAGTGTGTGTGTGTGTCACCTCCTCTGGGGTTAAACTGTAACCAGAGAGTGTGTGTGTGTGTTTTGGCCCGGGATCATCCCAGCACAGGGCACTACTTACACTATAACACGGTGTTTTGACAAGCTTTCTTGTAAAAGTCGCTAAGGACAGGCAGACCCCAAGGGCAAAATACACAGAGAGAGAGAGGGGCGTATAGTCGAACCTCAAAGGCTGCCAATGTGCTATACCTGGTGTCAAAACAGCACTATGTAGTATAGAGCACAGGGCCCATATTCAAAAAGCCTCTTAGTAGTGCTGATCTAAGATCAGGTCCCCCCTGTCGATATAATCCTAATCATTATGATCTTAAAGGCCTTAAAGGATCCTAGATCAGTACTAGAGCAGATGGGATAATGCATATCCCTCGTTGTACTCCCCCCGTCTTAGTATTGTATTTCTAGCTCTCAATCAACTAATTATGCTTTATTTTCCATTAACAACAGCGAAACAGGGTTTCACAAGATGAATCAGAATTGTGAATATATAAATGCCACGGCTACAAGCAGCTTTTCCACCGTGAGTACAAAGCCCTGTCTTTTCAATAGGAAATCCTTTGTTCGCCGTACAAATCCCCACGGTCTCCCATTTAAGCACTCCTGAAAACGAATCTCACTTGAGACTAAACTCCAGCCCACAAAGAGTAATTAAAGAGGCCAGAAATCCACACTGACTGGCTGACTGACTGACTGACTGCAGTAGTGAAGCGCTGTTAGGACTTTTAGGAAGAGATCCATCTCCACCGATCTAGAACCCTGGCCTGTCTCCAGCTCCTGTAAAAATTATACATTATTTTCACTTCCCACTTTAAACAAAGCAAACTCCCACACACACCTTCCAAATAAAGCACTATATATATTACCCCTCCCTCCCTCCTTGCCTGAGACCTAGCCGTCTCCCATCATTCCTAAATATTTATGAGTGAACTCAGAGGGATGTCATGTATTTATCCTAATCTTCAGAGTTTTATACACCTCCAACAATGAGACGTACTGTTTGCAGAAGACGGCAGCGAAAAAGAGGGGGATGAATTGACAGTATTTCCTTGGGACGGAAAATAGTGGGAGATATTCCCGGAGGCCCCAAGAATATTTGAGTTGGGCAGCGTTCTATTTGAACTGGGGCGTCTGAGCAGCAAAGCCTGGTCGGTGTGATGATTCATTAAAAGTGCGACGTGATAGGAATTATGATGGGGCTGCTTTGGATCAGCTGGGGAGAGAGACAGAGAGAAAGGAGAGAGGGAAGGGGTCAGATGAGGTGAGAGGAGAGGAGGGAGCCTGGAGAAGGAGGAGAAAGGGACAGAGATGGAGCTAGAGGGAGAGAGATAGGGAGACAGACAGACAGACAGACAGACAGACAGACAGACAGAGTGAGATAGAGAGACAGACAGACAGGCTGAGAGAGAGTGAGAGCGAGAGACAGACAGAGAGAGAGAGAGTGAGAGCGAGAGACAGACAGACAGAGAGAGAGTGAGAGCGAGAGACAGACAGACAGAGAGAGAGTGAGAGTGAGAGCGAGAGACAGACAGACAGAGAGAGAGAGAGTGAGAGCGAGAGAGTGAGAGCGAGAGACAGAGAGAGAGAGAGAGTGAGATAGAGAGACAGAGAGAGAGAGTGAGATAGAGAGACAGAGAGAGACAGAGAGAGTGAGATAGAGAGAGAGTGAGATAGAGAGAGAGAGAGAGAGAGAGAGAGAGAGAGAGAGAGAGAGAGAGAGAGAGAGAGAAAGAGTGAGTGAGAGAGAGAGAGAGGGAGCCTGGAGAGGAGGAGGAGGAGGAGGATAAGGTGGGGTGGAGGAGAGAAAGGGACAGAGAGGGACAGTTGTACTAGATTACTGTTTCTGGTGGTTACATAACTGTGTTCCACTGCTAGGTAGCTAGGCTACTCTCATTTAGCTGACTTGTAGCAATATTTTATGAGCAGGATTTCAAGCATAGTGTACATACTGGTGCAAGCACCACCACAACACTGTCTGCTGGTAGATGTACTGTAGCTAACTTCACCTTGGTCATCTCTGGCCATCTCTCCAGCCCCTAAATGAACCTGTAAATCCCATAGAGAAGTGCTCTCTCTCTCTCTCTCTCCCTCCCCCTCCCTCTCTCAACTGTACTGTACCGCCTGCCTGCTGACATCACCAGAAAATGGTGGTCCAAGGTGACATGGGCGCCCGGCTGAAAGGGCACAGCTTCTCGCGCCACTGCAAATATTTTTCACCTTATTAAATATACATCAGTAGACGGGTCCGGGGCCATATCTGAGGTAGCTATCTCTCACCTGAGCCAAGGTTACTGTGATTGATGTTATTTCTAACCTCTTGTTTTGAACGGCCGGCTGGGTTTTAGTTTTAGGGCTTTGCCCTCCCGTGGAACGGTCGTCTGTGTGGAAGGACAGCAGGGAGAGAGAGGGATGCAGAAAGGGGTGTGTGTTTTTGAGGGGGGGGGGGGGGGTGAGTAGAGGGCAGGGAGTTTGTTCTTAGAAAGCATTCTGGTCTTTGAAGCATCTCTGACTGGCTAACTGCACATGGTTCTCTCTCTCTCTCTCTCTCTCTCTCTCTCTCGAAACATATGTCTACATTGCCAAAGCAAGTGAAATAGATAATAAACAAAAGTGAATGAACAGTAAACATTACACTCACAAAAGTTCCAAAAGAATAAAGACATTTCAAATGTCATATTATGTCTATATACAGTGTTGTAACAATGTCTTTCTCTCTCTCTCTCATGTTGTGTTGTGGGAAAGAAACCCAACCAAATGATTGGGGCAGAGAGAGTCTGTGGTGTACAGCTGGGCATGGCATGACTGCCTGGCTGTGCCTGGTTTGGGGTGCTGAACCCACTGTGTGATTGGAACTGGGATCAGAGTCAATCCAGAGACTTTGATGGTGAATCACTGTATTCCACACTGTTACAGTCCAAATCGACTCTCTGTGCATTTGAATAGTCTCCCTCCCATTACGGTTTCTCTGTCTTCAATGCTCCTTGTTGCACAACCGCCCGTGACCTTTCTCTTTGTATTTTTGAATAACACAGTCCAAATTGTGTGTAGAACTGGTTTAAACGAGAAAGCATCTTACAACTTTAATGTGACACAGCTTCTTCTTCTCATGCGCCTGACTGACCGCATTATTATTGTTCTGATTAGAATCAGACGTTTCACAAGAACATTAATATCATCCACAGGAGGCTGCTGAGGGGAGGACGGCTCATAATAATGGCTAGAATGGAGTGGATGGAATGGTAGCGAACTTATGGTTTCCATGTGTTTAATACCATTCCATTCGAGCCATTACTATCACCCTGTCCTTCCCAATTAAGATGCCACCAGCCACCTGTGATATCATCAGAATTTGAGGGTTTTAAACAACATATAGCACTGCTGGGCTTGTGGAAAAAGCAACACCAAATGCATTACGTTCCCTGGATAGTCTATTATTGTCTGTGAAGCTTTTCTTTTCTTTTATTACGGTTTTGTTTTTCACTGGGACGTGATTGCAGCGCGTCCTAGAACAGGTGTGGCATTGTTCGTCCAATGGCCATATGTGCCAGTAATCCGCTGACGTGCACAAATTCGATAAAGGTCATCGGGCAAGGACACATTTAGCTTTAGCAGAACCGGGTTTGTGTGTGTTTGTGTATGGTCCTAATGCTCTTGTTCCTTAACATTTTGTAGCACGTCTGTGTAGGATCCTTTGTACTACTGTGGTGGGTCAGAATCTCAAAGTTGACCTTTCAGAAGACAAAAAAAACGGTGCTTTGTAATGAGTGTTGCCCTGGGTTAAGCCAGTCAATTGCAATTTCAAATCAGTGTTTCCCCTAGGATTTTTTTCATCTGCGGTGGCAAAGTTAGCGGATGTGGTCTTCCTTGATGCATAGATCTATATTATATATATAAAAACATTTGGGCAGTGGCGGCCACGATTTAGGTTCGCGCTGCTAAATGCATGTAGAGGAAAACACCGAAAGCCTTGTTTTATTTTATTGACTCAGGTGTAAAAAGAAAATTGGGAGGGCAGTCTACAACTACATCCATTATCCTCAATTGAACCAGGATTAGAGAGTATTATATTACAGTTGAGTATTATAGATGTGACCTCCCTTAGACTGTACTCTACCAGCCTCATATGGCTGATTGGACCTTGTTCATGTAATAACAGAGGCTGTGCAGCTACATAGGTCAGGTCAGTTGTTAGGCTTGTAGGGGTTTTCACTGCAAAATGTGATGAGAGCGAAGACATCGTCACACACTATTCTCTTCCAACAAACACAGAGTTGTACAACGAACATAACACAGTTATCATATAGAGGTATCATATAGCTATGTTTCTCATTTATAAAAGAACTGCACATTTGATGGGAGGCAGGAGAGTGTCATGCATCATCAGGACATATGGTATATAGTACAGGCCTAAAGAAAATGTACAGGTACTAGCCAATAGCATAGTAGTCTGTAACTACATTTACTCAAAATGCCTGCAGAAACCTACATCTCAGTTGGTGGTCCAGCTAGCAAGCAGCTAGCTTAATGTTAGCCTGGTGAGCTAGCTAAAACAATAAAACCTTTTACATTATATATTTTTGCGTATTCATACCTGTCATTACACCCAGTCAGTTGATGTGTTGTTATTTTTCGAGGGAGTAATATTCAACACAGCTTACCTGTCAACAAACTCTGAGGGATAGTTGTGCCCGGACTAGTCCATTTTAGAAATTAGTGGACGTGGAGACAAACTCAGAATCATCTTAGAAATACATTGTGAGATTACTACAGATAATGTTTATTCTTAATAGTCAAATGGTAATTTGTGCATTCTTGAAAATAAACATAATACATGCAAGTTGTTTGCCATTCTGTCTATACTGGAAATAGCCCCCCCCCTCCCTTATCAGGAGGATGCATTTTGCCATTACTCTCTATACATTCTTTATTTTACTAGGCAAGTGAGTTAAGAACAAATTCTTATTTTCAATGGCGGCCTAGGAACAGTGGGTGCCTAGGAACTGCCTTGTTCAGGGGCAGAACGACAGATTTTGACCTTGTCAGGTCGGGGATTTGATCTTGCAACCTTCCGGTTACTAGTCCAACACTCTAACCACTAGGCTACCTACCGCCCCGAGACATAGACATAGTTGTACCTGAAGTTGGACATGACTTTAAATATGCTAAAGTTGTGATAACTGCATATGCTAAATGTATATTTGGGCGATTTTTTTTAACACAGTAAACAATGCATCAGAGCATCAATTCCTGCAGGTATCACATATATAATACTTACATGTATGCACTCTCTGTAGGCCTTCTGTTGAACTGCTTGGGATAAAATCGTCTGCTAAGTGGCATGTATTGAAGTGGAGGTTGGCCTCACATGACACCTTGTTGTGACGGGTGCAAGCAGCTTATAGAGTTTTGCCTGGCCCTAGATGAGAGAATAAGTGTCTGTGGATAGGGCTTCTTGTTGGGCTCCAGAATGCAGCTATTCCATAGCTCAGCATGTCAAAGTATCCAAAACAGCACCCTATTTCCTATGTAGTGCCAAGGGCCCTGGTCAAAAGTAGTGCACTACGTAGGGAATAGGGTGCCATTTTAGAATTCAGACGTAGTCAAATACTACATAAAGCCTGACTGGAAAGCTTCAACAGTGCTAGGCAGTCTAGCTAGCGCTCCCAGTCCTATGCAGAATGTGCTGGTCTAGTGCTAACCACCTGGCAGTGTGCCAGCTAACGAGGGCCTTGGCTGGCAAGCAGTCCTGTGCAGTGCCTGCCTGCCTTGTAGTTTCTTGTGGTTGCGGTTTCATACTCTGTGACTTTACTGAGATGCTCAACCCTTACAGATGTAGGATCCTAATTTGAGCCAGTTTGCTACAGTAGGAAAATAATCCTGCAGCAACAGGAAATGTGGATTATAATAACATTTTTGTAGGTTGATACATTTTTCATTAGAGCAAATCAAGTCTGACATATCAAAGTGGAAATTACAAACTTCAGAAGCATTTTTTTAAAGGAATATTCTCAGCAACAAAATAATGATAAAATTAAGATCCTACATCTGTAACTGTACATACAATAAACGCTACTGGCGGATCTGGTAGCTTGGTAGCTATACTGTAGTCTAGGAGGGGACCAGACACACTCTCAATATATATTGAAGTATATCACTGGAGGCTGGTGGGAGGAGCTATAGGAGGACATGCTCATTGTAATGACAGGAATGGAATTAATGGAACAGAGTTAAACATGTGGTCCAGCCATTACAATGAGTTTGTCCTCCTACAGGTCCTCCCACCATCCTCCTCTGATGTATATACAGTAGGTTAGAGAATTAGGCTACAGACCTACATCCCCACACACTGAATATTTTGAAGCATAGCACTATACTGTAGGAGTATACATACAGTATATATGTACTGTATATTGTGTACCTATTCAGTACATTAGAAGTAAGCTATATCCCCATTGCATAAGACATCTCTCAACCAGTCTCCTTCCAAAACCTATTCAATCTTTTATTTAGAATACACTGACTGGTGGTGGGTGATGGATATTGCATGTGACAGCTGTGCTAATGTCTATGGTTGCTGGCAACACGTCACTGCCAGTGTAGCCGAGCTTCTCCATCTGCATTGCTTGCTCTTTGGGGTTTTAGGCTGGGTGTCTGAATAAGCACTTTGTGACATCTGCTGATGTAAAAAGGGCTTTATAAATAGATTTGATTGATTGATTGATAGCCTACCTACATTACTGCTTTTTGTGCCCAGCTAACACCCACAGATTTAGAGCGAGGAAGACTTTTTTTCTAAATATCCTCATGTTACGATGAAGGTCATTCTTTAAATACGTTTCTGCAGATTACACTGTTATGCCAAGACTATGTGTTTGAACCATTAACGTACTAATACACTATTCATTTCAATACACAAAGTGGGCGATGTTAAAGAAAGACTAGGCCTATTAAATAGTAGTGTATCAACAGCAAGACTGAAGCCTACTCACAGATTTTATCGTAGCGTGTGTGTGTGGGGGGGGGGGGTCAATGGGTGCAGCCTCCTCCTTAATGCTCGTTTTTATCATGGGGATGAGAGAAAAAAAAAGCTAATTTCCTACAATCTACACATTTTCCCATGGGGCTGAGAGAAAACTCGAACATAATAACAATGGCGGCCCCATGCCATGACATTTTTTACATTTGACATTCTCCCTGAATGTGTCGTTTTTATTTTGGTGGTTGTTAGTTCTCAAAGATGATCTCATAATAGCGCCATTATCTTTTCTACATACTTTATATCTGGTTTAGTTGTTCAAGTTAAATGAATATAGGGGAAACACTGTGTTTGTCTTTGTATCAATGCTGAGTGATTTTCACTTGTATGCGGCCATCTGGCTACTGTAGCTATAATGTTTATATTGAACTGCAGGGACTCTCATACTCTCACATTTAACTCATTAAGATACTGAGATTGGTCACGTTGGCTGTCTGACAAGCAGGAGGAGGAGCAGTCTGGGCCTGAGTTTGGCCGCTCATTGTTTATTGTGCTGTGGAGTAAACACACAGTCTAGATGCAATCTTCAAAGCTCAAGAGGAGGTCAGGGGTCATTGTACAGATGGAATTTATAAGGGAGGCTGGTTGCTGGGTTTCCCACTTGGCCAAAGGTCTTTTTACTGTAGTCACATGACTACAGCATGAAGCAGTGGAAAAATGGGACACGCCGTATAGTATTAAAACATCCTTTCTTTAGGGGACTCCCAAGTGGTGCAGCGGTCGAAGGCACTGCATCTCAGTGCTAGAGGTGTCCCAACTGACCCTGGTTTGATTCCAGGCTGTATCACAACCAGCTGTGATTGGGAGTCTCATGGGGCGGCGCACAATTGGCTCAGCGTTGTCCCGGGTAGGCCGTCATTATAAATAAGAATTTGTTCTTAACTGACTTGCCCAGTTAAATAAATAATGGTACATAGTTTACTTGCATGCCCTAGATCAACATTTGTTTTTAGCTGCACTTCTAGAGTCCTACTCTTTACATTTATGCATGCTCAGGTCATGACCTCTCCACACACTTGAGTCTCTACACTTTCTCCCTACATGTGCACAATCCATCTTACTGGCCCAATACTACTGTACTCGGTGATGCGACACAAAGCCCATGCTTTAAAGTGTGAAATAACTGTTGCTGCAAAGTACAATAGAGAGGGAGGAGGGAGAGAGAGAGAGCTGTTAGCCTGGGTCGAGGTGCATGGCTCAGGTCAGGGCTAGGGCCTGATCCTCAAAAGATAATCTTGCACTTTAGAGATTTGCTTTTCCTGTTTGTCATAGCTACTCTAAACTGCCTGTGTTTTGGTCCATACCCTGGCTTGGCATGTTGGGGCCAAACAGACAAGGCCTGGTATTGGAGCTGTAGAGAACCGTGGTGTGGGGTAGGGCGAACAAAGGAGGGTGGGGGTGGCGTAGGAGGGGGTAGGAGGGCGGTAGGAGGTTAAACGCTAAGGGTGGCGTAGGAGGGCGTAGGAGGGCGGTAGGAGGGGGTAGGAGGGCGGTAGGAGGGGGTAGGAGGGCGGTAGGAGGGTGGGGGTGGCGTAGGAGGGGGTAGGAAGGCGGTAGGAGGGTGGGGGTGGCGTAGGAGGGTGGTGGGGGGGTAGGAGGTTAAACGCTAAGGGTGGCAAAGGTCACAAGTTCATCTGTGTCACCGAAAACAGAGGATTTGTTGCCTTAGAGAAACAGGCTTTAGCAGTGCAGCTTTGACGCAGCAGGTTCTGTTTATGTCTATGGGCTATGCCACTAAGCTAGATTAGTGTAAATAGTGTGCCGGGTTACCCCAAAGGTGCTGAAAACATGACCTTTTCTTCGGTTTGATTAGATTTAACGCCTAACGCCAACTCGTTCGCTTGTTTTCCTTGCTATTGTACAGGTTTTATTTTGAGGGGGGAAAATACGATCAAAGTCATTGCCTGGTGGTATTCATTTCATGTTTTGTTCTCTTTTTAAAGCTCATTGTGTTTATGACAAGGCTTCTTGTTTGGGGTATCTCACAATTTCCCATGGCCTGGAAATCAATCCTATGCCCAGTAAGTTTATTTCTCAACAAGTTGTCTTGCCAGCTGGTTGCTGACTGTGTTAAGTAGGCCTATTACTGGGAATGTTCTGGCTGCTTTCAGCACAACGTTCCTGGGAGTTTGCAGCTAAAAACAGAAACAATGAGGTTCATTAACTGATCAGAGAGCTGTACTGGACTTGTGAGGCCTTGATTCTTCGAGTCAATACAGATATTGTCTCAGCTCCAGATCAAAGTGGTTCAGACTTGGGTTTGTGTCCCAAACGGTAGGGCCCATAGAGCTTTGATCAAAAGTAGTGCAATGTAGGGAATTGGGTAATGGTGCAATTTGGGAGGCATCCTTGGACTGTTGATCAAGAGGTTTTCTCTGGTCAGATACAGAGCTGGCACAACCGGAATCAGTCATCACTCATTATCGGCCTAGTAGATAATTCAGTTGCAAAACAACAGCAAAGATGTCTACCAAGAACTATTTTAATCTGATGAACCCTATTTGGAAGACGGGGGTTCTTTGTAAAACAAAAGTTCTACCTAAAACCTTTAACATACCAAGAATCGTTTTTGGAAGAAAGTGTTCTTTGATGATTCTTTGGAAGGCTAGAAGTGTTCTACTCTTCTGAATCTGAATACACTTTTGTATTGTATTTTATTCTCATTTTTTAGTAGTGTCTGAGCATTAGTGTTTACCTGAGTGCTTTTTAAATGTTTTAATTATTTATTACAAAAAAACACAAGGAAGGGGTAACATTAAAGTATTAGAACATGAAGGACAAACAATACAGCATCAAGACACTATCAAACATGTATCAGTCTTTCCGCAACAGAGCCATCATTATGTGTGAGGGTGCGTGTGCGTGATCGTGATATAAAATATACGTCATAGTTTCCTTTTTCATGATCACAATCTTGTGAAACCCGAACCATCCAAAATCCCCCCACAGTTCCCCAATAGCTGTCCCTCAACCATTCAAGACCCCTCCCACAGCCCCCCCCCAGAAGAAAAAAAAGAAAAAATACAATTAATTCCACTCCCCCAAGAACCCCCAATGCACCAACAACCAAGAGAATGAACTAAAGAGAAAAAAAACGAAACACAGAAGAAATCAGCAAACAACAATGCCATTTAAAAAAAATAAGAATAATATACCTCAGTGTTAACACTTTAACATCAGGAGTTTGAGTGATCTGATCAATTTAAAAAGATATGTGTGAGAAGTGTATGTACCTATATGAGAATATTTGTGCATGTATCTGGTATTTCTTTAATCATTTTACATACAGTACTGACATATATCTTTGCCATGATTTCTTTCTTTAAAAGTAGTATTTTCTGTGATTTTATTGAGCACAGAGTAGGAGAATAGAAAGGAGTATGAGTGAACTAGCAGTGTATTGTATTTATTTTTTAAATGTTTTATTTAAATTGAACCTGTATTGTTTGGTACACAACCAATTGTCCAATATTACCATGTGTTGATTTTTAAGTATAACATTTCTAGTGTTGATTCAGAAGTTAAATTAACTTAACACTCAGTGGTGTAAAATAATCACAGTGTTGGTGTTAATAACCAGAGTTGAGTGTGATTGTGTCATTTTTACTATGTGTAAAGTAAAACACTCAAAACCACACCCATCATTATCATATTTCCCAGCATTCTGTATTAGATGTTGATTTTCAGAAATCTTTGTTTCAATATTTGTGTTTTTGCATGTACATTGATTGGTTGATTAATCTTATGCTACACAAAGATAAATTACATTCATTTTCCTAAACTAATCCAATCTGTTAGTAGTTGGACTTATTGCACCCGTTACTGAGATGGTTGTTCCAGTTTTGATGATTTAGGTAGTCTCATTACTCAGTCTTGCCTATCCTGGCAGTCATTCTGAATGCAGGTAACAGGTGATTAAAAGTTCCAATTGTTGGAAGTGTTATACAAATCAACAGTGATGGAAAAGTACTCAAAAGTCATACTTGAGTAAAAGCAAAGATACCTTAATAGAAAATGACTCAAATAAAAGTAAAATACTACTTGTGTAAAACTCTAAAAGTATTTGGTTTTAAATATACTTAAGTATCAAAAGTAAATGCAATTGCTAAAATGTACTTAAGTATCAAAAGTAAAAGGAAAGTATTCTAAGTCCTTATATTATGCAAAGCAGACAGCAAATTTCTTAGTTTTTAATTGTTTTTTAAAAACTTACGGTTAGCCAGGGGCCCACTACAACACTCTGACATTAATTTGCAAACAAAGCATTTGTGTTTAGTGAGTCCGCCAGATCAGAGGCAGTAGAGATGACCAGGGATGTCCTGTCAAAATGTAACAAGTACTTTTGGGTGTCAGGGAAAATGTATAGAGTAAAAAGTACATTATTTTATTTAGGAATGTAGTGAAGTAAAAGTTGCTCAAAATATAAATAGTAAAGTAAAGTACAGATACCCCAAAAACTAATTAAGTAGTACTTTAAAGTATTTTTACTTAAGTATTTTACACTACTGAAATTCAAAATATATTTTATATTTGAGATTCTTCAAAGTAGCCATTTGCCTTGATGACAGCTTTGCACACTTTTGGCATTCTCTCAACCAGCTTCATGAGGTAGTCACCTCATGTAAAATGAGGTAGTCACCGGTAAAATAGTAGAACCATTTACAGGTGGTTCTATGAAAACCCCTCTGCAAAGGGTTCTACCTGGCACCAAAAAGGGTTACCATATGCGTACAAACCAAAGAACCCTATATTATTCTACTTGGCACCTTTATTTCTACGAGTGTAGTACAGAGACATAGTTTGTGCGCTAGGCTAGACTGCAGATCATTCAAAGCCGTATCACATGACTGAGGCCGATGGATTTTATTACTACTTCTGTCTCTCTAGACTCTCTGATGTTGACAACCGGGAATTATGGGAGTTTCCAGCCAGGAGTTAGTTCCTTCCCACTGAGATAATAACAGCCTGTCACTCACATCGCCGCGGAGATTCACGCGAACATTCTTAGATGGTTTCATTATCTCAGGCAATTAGTTACAGTCAGTGCTGCATCTGAAATGGCCCCCCATATTATACCATATATAGTGCACTACATTTGACCAAGGCCTATAGGCGTGACAGTGAGTGATGGAGGCTAAATTTAAGTTCCATAATGGATTACTTTGTCCTCAGGCTTAGTTTTAATCACTAGATGTCAAGGTTCTAGCTTAAAGGAGGGTTATACCAGGTCAGCTCTATGTCTCTACTAACCTTTCACCTGGTATTCTAGGTTATTTAAGGTAAAGGTCAAAGTTCTCGGTCGGGAATGGGATACTGTGTTGTGAAATACAAGCATACTAGCATACCCAAAGACTTGCATTCATTGCGTTAACGCTATGGACACAGAGACATAAAAAGAGTATCCACTAGTTCATCTGACTCTGGGGAAGTAGATAAAGGGCCTCGCTGCCAACATCCTGAAGTATCCCTTTAACTTGCCATAAAACGGACTATTCTCAGCTATATGTCAGGAGATACCCCAGGCAAGGTGCAGTTAGACCTGTGGATATGGTTGGGCTGTTTTGCTAGCCATTAGGGCGGGGGTGAGGAGAGATTTTTTTTATTTTTTTGAGCAGTGTATGTGTCTCTAATATGGTCATACATTTGGCAGGAGGTTAGGAAGTGCATCTCAGTTTCCACCTCATGTGTGGGCAGTGTGCACAGCCTGTCTTCTCTTGAGAGCCAGGTCTGCCTTCGGCGGCCTCTCTCAATAGCAAGGCTATGCTCACTGAGTCTGTACATAGTCAAAGATA